>NC_043000.1:81026759-81089259 GCF_006345805.1 Octopus sinensis
CAGTAACAAGCAGAAAACATTGATTACTTAAGGCAAACAACTGTAACTTTAATGAAATAATAAATATTACTTTCTCCTTCTTCTGTGTAAAAGCAAGAGAGGGAGTGAGAGTTGTGAATGGAAAAGCAAAGATGAAGAGAGGGAGAAGGAAAAAAGAAAGTATCACATGACTTTTCTTCTCTTGTCTTTTTGGCTGTTATCTTTAAATAAATATTTCTGTTATATTAAATAAACTGTCAGAATGAAATTTAAAATTTAGTTAAAATAATGAAATTACCAGATTTGTTTCCGGTAGATTTTTATTCCACACAAGATATTTTTTCTTATTCTTGTGTCTTTTTCAAATATACATTTTCTTTTTTTACATTCATTTTTTATCTAGCTATTTATTCATTCATTATTATCATTATCATTATTAAGGTAGCAAGCTTGCAGAATTCTTAGCTCACCAGACAAAATTCATAGTGGCATTTTGTCCATCTTTACATTCTGAGTTGCAATTCAGTGAAAATCGATTTTGCCTTTCATTGTTTTGGGATCAATAAAATAAGTACCAGTTGAACACTGGGGTCAATGTAATCAACTTGTTCCCTTCCCTGAAATTGCTGGCCTTATGCCAAAATTTGAAATCATTATTATAATTATAATTATTATAATTATAATTATTATTATTATTATTATTATTATTATTATTATTATTATTATTATTATTATATTATTATTATTATTATTGTTATTCCTTCATTACACAGTGTAGGTAAAAATGCACCTGTGTCTTTAGTCATCTGTCAAGTCACAACAAGGACCTCAGACTGATAATACTCTCTTTAAGATGTGCTCTGTGCCCAATAAGACTACTTTTTGCAAGATATCAATCTTGTATGGGATTCCAGTTGCCTTTAAGTTTGGAAGTTTCAATGGGATTGAGCCCAACACTCTGATCACCACTGGTATCACTTTTACATTACCCTCTTGCATTCTATACTGTCTTGCCATTTCCACTTACAATTCAGAGTACTTGGTGAATTTTTCAACCTCTTCACTCACAACTTTCATGTCATTTGGTATCGCTACATCAATGATCTGACTATTTGTCTCTCTTATTCAATATGACACTATCAGGCTGACGGTGTTCGATTACACGATCCGTATGAAAATCATAGGCCTAGAATATCATTATTTTTCCATCATCCTGCATAACTTTACTTGGTACATGTTCGTACCAGTTCTCTGTTACTTCATATTAGCATTTACGGCATAAGAGCCAATGAAGATACACAAACATTTTATTGTGGCGGCGCTTGTATTCTTTTTGTGCAAGGCTTTCACATCCACTTACCAAGTGGGTCACATTTTCCACACTCTCTCCACAGAGTCTGCATTTCTGGGTGTCAGAAGTTTTATAGATGTTATACTTCTCCGAATTGGTAGCGAGAGTCTGGATTTGTGCAGCAATGACCAGGCTTTTGGTGGTATAGTTCAAATCACTTCACTCAGGCCATGCCCACGATGCTGTATTATCCTTAAAATATTGTGTACTCCTTTCAATCTGTCCACGCATTCTCATTTCAAGAAAGTTTTCGTTTTTCTTCTCCTCAGCTCTTTGGTTAGACTCTTCCTTGACCATCATTTCATCTACATTTACACCTATATCTTTCGCAGCATATTGCAGCATGTCTTCATCACTATTTATCAAATATTCGGCACGCATTCTCTTTTCACTCCTTATACAATGGTCTATACTAATTAATCCTTTGCCACCGTTCTTTCTTTTCATATACAGTCTGTTTTCATTTGCTTTAGGGTGTAGCGCCCCATGCAGCATCGTCAACTTTCTTGTCCTTCTATCCAGTGTTGATATTTCCTCCTTAGTCCATTTGAGGATGGATGCACTATATCTGATCACCACAACTGCCAAGATATTCATTGTGGTATTCAAATTTTTGACATTCAGGTTGGATTTCAACACCATTTTCATTCTTTTTTGATATGCCTCGCAGACCTTGTCTTTCATTTCTGTGTAGAATGTCATCCAGCTCCAAAATCCCTAAATATCTATACCCACTACTGTCGGGCTCACCTATGGTAACTGCAATCTTTTGCAGGCTGCTTTCTTCCCTCTTTTCATATTAAGTACTGAGCATTTGGTAATTCCAAATTCCATACCGATGTCCCTACCACAATTCTAGACTGTTTTGGTTAAGGAATCTATCTGTTTTTCAGATTTCTCAAACAATTTAAGGTCATCCATAAACAGAAGATGGTTCAAAGTTGGGCCTTTCTTCCCGTATCGGTAACCCATCTTAACTTTCCTAAGTGTCATTGTTATGGGTACTAATGCAATTACAAAATGTAATGAAGAAAATGAGTCACCTTGGAAGATGACCCTTTTAATATTAACTTCTCCAAGGAATACATTACTTGAGTACAATTTGGTTTTCCACTCTTTCAGAAAATTTGTGATGTTGTCAGCAACACCGAAAACATCTGCAGGCATTCAACGATCCAAGAATGAGGCATCATATCAAATGCCTTCTTAAAGTCAATCCAAGCCATAGACATGTTTGTATGATGTTTTTTTCAATTCCTCAAAACTGTTTTATCGATGACCAAGTGATTCTTGGTACCCTGAGAACTCTTCCTACATCCTTTTTGTTCCCTTGGTAGTATATCTTCCTGTGCCAGGAAAGTGCATGTCTTTGCTGCACATATTCCAGTGAGTATCTTCAACTGAAAACCCTCCCTCCACAAAATTATTGACATTTGGGAGAATGACATTGATAATTTTGGACCCATGACTCGGCTAAACACATTTCAATATTTCCTCATAAGTGTTAACAATGAGGTTGATGCTTGTTGGTGATGGACAGGCATGCACCATCTCAAACAGATTTATCCACAACAACCTTCATCTCATGTAACACATCATAGAGAGCAGGGTATGTGGGGGTCTTTATCAGCATGGAGCAATCAAAAGTTTAATACT
This sequence comes from Octopus sinensis, assembly GCF_006345805.1. NCBI lineage: Eukaryota > Metazoa > Mollusca > Cephalopoda > Octopoda > Octopodidae > Octopus > Octopus sinensis. Next base: position 81,029,746 of record NC_043000.1, read on the forward strand.
TAGCACCTATCCTCACAGTAGACGGTTTTAGTTCCATGTTCCATGGTTGCATCACTGAAATCTGCAGAAATGTATCTGTTTTCAGTCCTTTCACCAGTAAACATTTGTTATTATTTAACTCTTGACAACTGTAATAGATTCTCGGCCAGCCAGCCTACTATGTAAAATATGGTTATAAAAGAAATGCTATTCTTTATTTACACAGATATATGTCTATGCATGTGCACATGCACATATACATATGTATGCATATCTAGGAACATGGATAGATAGATAGGCAGACAGACAAAAGACAGACAGTCAGACAAAAGACAGACAGTCAGACAGACAAAAAGCTATTTCCAAAACATGCTTTATGTCTTTGATCTTTATTGGGTTGATTTCCTATCCAGGAGAAACTTTGATTTGTATCTACACCATGAAACAGGAGCTAATTCTCTGATGTTGTTGTTTAACCCCTGATCAACCTTGATTCAAGGAGACAAAAGATCAAAGATGCAGTCATGATCGTCCATCTTGACTTGGTATCTAAGATCATAATGTTTGTGTCTTCTATTGATTCAGGTAGCAAGGTGTCATATCAGAGAATTTGGTTGCTGTTTCTAAAATGTCATGCACAAATCAGTGGTTGTTCTCTTTTTGATCATGGACCCAAATGTTGAGGAAATATTCTTTTCTTGAAATAATCATTAAAAAATGTAAAATATAGGTGCAAGTGTGGCTGTGTAGTAAGCAGCTTGCTTCCCAACCACATGGTTTTGAGTTCAGTCTCACTGCATGGCACCTTAGGCAAGTGTCTTCTTCTATAGCCTCAGGCTGACCAAAGCCTTGTGAGTGGATTTGGTTGATGAACACTGAAAGAAGCTTGTTGTGTATATATATATATATATACATTTACATACATTTATGTGTGTGAGTGTGTCTGCATTTGTCCCCCCATCACCACTTAACAACTGGTGTTGGTTTGTTTATATCTCCATAACTTAGCAGTTTGGCAAAAGGGTCCAATAGAACAAGTAGTAGGCTTTAAAAAAGTAAATCTTGAGGTTGATTTGTTGGACTAAAATCCTTCAAGGTGGTGCTCCAGCATGGCCACAGTTAAACGACTGAAACAAGTAAAACAATTAAAAAAAATATCCTTCAATATGATATACAAAACAAGGTGGCAAGCTGGCAGAATCATTACCAAGCTGGGCAAAATGCCCAGTGATATTTCTTTGGACTTTACGTTCTGAGTTCAGATGCCACTGGTGTCAACTTTGCCTTTCATCCTTTCAGGGTCAATGAAATAAGTACCAGTTGAACACTGGGATTGATGTAATCCCCTCCCCAGAACTTGCTGGCCTTGTGCCAAAATTTGAAACCAACATAACATACAATAACTAGTAAACAGGCATGCATAATGACCACAACAACAAAATCTACTGCAAACATCAAAATTTTGTTGTTGTTTGCATTAAGAAAAGTATCAAATGTTAAGTGTACCTCCATTGGAATATATTAAAAGTTGGTAGGGAAGACTGTCATAGATGACTATTGATTTGTGAAAATAGGTCACAATGGTAAAAGTTTTGGAACTGATGTTCCTTCATTGACTCAACAAGTTCTTATAAATCCCTTAGGCTGTTTTCAATATTCAAACTTTTTTTACAAATACATTATCAACTTTGATGCTAGGCCTGACCTCCCACCCTCTAACTGGCTATTCAGATGTTCTGTACTCAATGAACTAAACCAACTCAATGAAACACATAACCTTCTTATTGTTTATCTTCTCATGTATCTTCCCTCTTATATCTCTGTGCAACACACAAACACAATCTATTTATCTTCAGCTAACATTTCGATTGTTGTGTAAGGTTATTGTGTTCAACCGATTGTATTTACCACCACTGTCAATGATCAGCTGTTCTTTTCATCTCCCATCTACATTATCTCTAGAGTTGTCCAAAATGTTGCTGTTTTAGAGACTAATGCACCATTTAAGATGATAAAATCATTGATGTGCAGATGTGCATAATTACAAAAAGAAGAAGATTCTGTTAAAGGTGCAGTAATAGTGAACTTGCATTGAGATGTTTTTCACTCTCCAAGGAAATGGCTGTGTCGTTAAGAAATTCAATTCATAACGATGTGTTTATGAGTTTGATCTCACAGCTTGGCACTTTAACTGTCCTCTACTGTAGCTTTGATTATACCCTTGGGACTGTATTTTATTATGCAGAAACAGTACAGAAGTTTGTCGTATAGATGGATGGATGGATGAATGGATGGATGGAAATAGATGGATGGATGGATGGATGGACTGGTGAGTAGGTGGTTAGATGGATGGATGGATGGATGGATGGACAGATGGGTGGATGGGTGCATGGATGGAAGATGGATGGATGGATGAATGTATGTATGTATTTATATATGTATATTTGTATATATGTTTATATATCATAAAAATCTATCTATTTATCTATCTATCTATACACACACACTCACACACATATATGTATACATATATACATTAAAAGTAATTAAGTTTATAGCCAGTCATAGAGTGACCCATGGTTTTGCACCTACAAAGGCCTTTACCTCGTGAATGTCTTGTCAGACTCTAAAACTGGCTTTTGAGTTTGATGAGACATCCATGAGGTTAAGGCCATTGTGGATGTGAAACCATTGGTCATTCTATGACTAGACATAACCTTAATTACTTCTAATACATTACTGCTCTATGCCTTAGACTGTACTTCTTTCCAGGTATGACTCATTGACGCAATATATATATATATATATACATATATATAAGCATCAGTTGTGGTGTGCAAGAGAGACGATTGCGCTGGTGTGGTCATGTGGCAAGAATGGATGAAGATAGGTGTGTGAGAAAGTGCCAATCCCTAGCAGTTGAGGGAACCCGTGGAAGAGGTAGATCCAGGAAAACCTGGGACGAGGTGGTGAAGCACGACCTTCGAACTTTAGGCCTCACTGAGGAAATGACCAGAGACCGAGACCTTTGGAAATATTCTGTACGTGAGAAGACCAGGCAGGACAAGTGAGCCCAGCCCACTTATGAATGCCTTTCCTCCCTTGAGGCAAGCGAAGTCGATATAGAACCTCATCCGACGACAGACACCCATGCCAACCCCCCATGCTTGCGAAGACATGTTGGGGCAAGCGAAATCGAAATTGAAACCGAATTGAACCAGCCAGGATCCCTGGCCTGGTGGTACGTAAAAAGCACTATCCGACTCGTGGCCGTGGCACGTAAAATACTCCAATGCGACCGTACGACAGGCACCCATACCAACCCCCTTTGCTTGTGAAGACATGTTGGGGCAAGCGAAATCGAAATCGAATTGAACCAGCCAGGATCCCTGGTCTGGTGGTACGTAAAAAGCACTATCCGACTCATGGCCGTGGCACGTAAAATACTCCAATGCGACCGTACGACAGGCACCCATGCACTATCCGACTCGTGGCCGATGCCAGCACCGCCTCGACTGGCTTCCGTGCCGGTGGCACATAAAATACACCAATCTGACCGTGGCCGTTGCCAGCCCCGCCTGGCACCTGTGCAGGTGGCACGTAAAAAGCACCCACTACACTCACGGAGTGGTTGGCGTTAGGAAGGTCATCCAGCTGTAGAAACATTGCCAGATTAGACTGGAGCCTGGTGCAGCCTTCTGGCTTCCCAGAACCCCGGTCGAACCGTCCAACCCATGCTAGCATGGAGAACGGACGTTAAACGACGATGATGATGATGATGATGATATATATATATACACATATATATATATATATATATATATATATATATATATATATATATATATACACACATATATATATATATATATATATTATATATATATACACACGCACAATAGGGATAAATCATCCAGGTGAGTACAATAAGAACTCTCAGGTATTGTCCAGGTTCCAGTTAACCACATCAAGCAGTATGAAGTACTAACAAATTATATTGTATAATTAGCTGTTAATCTAAAAGAAAAATTTGAAGTTGTACCAGTCTCTGTATTCTTTGTAATTGTTTTGGATTTACAGACCCACTTTTGTATATATGCAGCGTAAAAATTTAGAAACTTTGAGACATGAAATAATAGTATTTTCTGATGGTGAAACTCTAGGTAAGTAGTAAGTAGTATTGGGTCAAAAACCTTTGGATAGAAAAATGTCTGGAAGCAGTGCCCCAGTATGGCCCCAGTCTAAATGAATGAAATCAGTGATTAAAAGAATTAGTTTTACTCTCATTTGTCGTTGTTGTTTAGTTGAAGGTCAGTTCTGATCTAGAAGATCTAAGATCAAAGGCATTTTGGCCATGACCATGTTGTGTATTATTATATGTCAAGGTGTTGTGGCGAGAGTCATTGACATCCCTATGGGATTGGAAGAATGTACTAGCCAAGCTCTTATATAAGTAGCATATTGGTTGAGAAAGGAGAGTCATAGGAGAGTTCATGGAAGTTATAGAAAGTCGTTGAGATCATTGAGAGGTTGAATTTATTGGAGTACTGTGCTTAGTGGAGTGATTAGAAGTATGTGGTGTGAAGGGAGTTGTGCCTATCCCTGCTTCATGAAATATTTATATCCAAAATATAAGAAGGATATAAAACAAGGATTACATTTTCAGATAGATATGTTCTCTTTTTATAAGACTGTATGATTTGAAGAAGTTTTAGCTACTATTTTTAACAGGATAAATAGCTATATAGAGATTCATTCATTACACTGATCATGTTGTTGTTGTGTTTTTACCCCAGACTAGCACTGGTCAAATTAGCATATGGCCAAAGCATTTCAGCAATGACCATTCCATCCTTTTTCTAGGCACAGTTTTTCAAGGACTACATTATTCAACGTGTCCTTCTTTTCTGATTCAGTATATTATGATCTTAGGGAAATTTCACTGACTACAACCTCAGAATGCTGAATCTTTCAGATGAGAGGCTAAGGACCATGATATCTGGCACCTTATCCTCCACAGCACCCTTGATGAAGCAGATTGGCCTGCAGGAGTCCTGTGCTGGTGCCACATAAAAAGCACTCATGTAGGGACCACATAGAAGTGCTCAAGCTGGTGTCACATTAAAGAACCCAGTACACACACTGTAAAGAGATTGGCATTAGGAAGGCTATCAAGCCATAGAAACTAAGCTAAATCAGACTGGAACCTGGTACAGCTCTTAAGCTTGCCAGCTCTGGTTAAACCATCCAACCCATGCCAGGATGGAAAATGTATGTTAAAAAATGATGATAGTGAAGATTCCTAGCAGGTTAAATGACAACATAAAATCTTTTTCATGGCCCATTGCTGACTTATGTACATCTGTCTCCCTTTGTTTTACTTCTAATTTGCTTAAGAACTGTTTAAAACTTTTGCAGTGCAGACATACCACAATAACAGAGGCTTATATTTAGTTCTAACAATGTTGTCATTTTAAAGTCAAACTACAGAGAACAGACCTATAATCAAAGACATTCCAGCGATGACCATCTCAACTTTCATTCAGATAATGTAACCTAAAACTATGTAGTCTAATGTAGTCTAATAATGTTTAATATGAGGTAAATTTGGCAGCTGTTTTTAGCAGGTCGTGTGACTATGTAGAAGCCCCTTCATTGGGTTTATCCTCATGTAAAATCAAAAAAAGAGTCTTTTTGGTTCTATATTGATGTAATATATACACACAGACACATATATATGTGAATGCACTTGCACACACACACATATATATATGTGTGTGTGTGTGTCATGGGAGATTAGATCCAAAGAGGGCAATAAAAGATCAGTTGAGGAATATTTATAATGGTCATGATATATGCTGGTAAATATCAGAGAGTAGATAAATCTGGTCATTGTAGGTAGGATTCAAAGCTAGATGAGAAGAAGGAAGAATGTGTGCTGGTGGTCTCTCAAAGTTGTTTCAAGAAATGGAGCACAGATGGGGCATTTAGTACACTTCCTACACTCTTCCTCTAGTGATTGAAGAAATTTCCATTAAAATGTTGGCTGTCAACTACTTTCAGAGAAATGCATCAAATGCGAATCTATTCTTGGAACAGCTGTAAGGGACTATTTTCACACTTTTCTTCTTTGCATCCAGCTTTGTATTTTACTTACAACAGTCAGCTTTACCTAGTACCTAATGTCAATAATTTGAAGTTACTGTATAACTCTTTTCTGAGAGAATACCAGCATGTATCATAACCATTATGAACACTCCTCAACTGATCTTGTATTGAGCTCTTGTGATCTAAACTCCTGTAACATCTAATTCTCCCCTAATGTTATATCAATGTTTAAATATGTAAACGAAAATCAGACTAGATACCAGTTGTTTTCATGCTTGTACCTTTATTCTATTACACATATACCAGCTTGGTTGAAACACTGCCTTTAGCTAATCTTATCTCTATTAGGCTGCTAAGACATTCCTGGTTTTTTTTGTTGTATTTCAAGTTAGAGTTTAGGCTGTAAATCAATCTGAGCACTTATGTACCTATTATTTTACATCATCAAACAATATTACCTGAATTTTATAACTATCTATCTATCTATCTCTGTCTATCTATCCATCTATTCATCCATACACACACATATATATGTGTGTATACTATTATCATCATGATCATCATCATCATGATCATCATTTGATATTTGTTTTCCTTGCTGGCATTAGTTGTATGATTTGATCAGATCCAGTAAGCTCCAGTGTCAGTTTTACCATGTTTTCTATGGCTGAATGACTTACTAACACCAACCACTCTACAGAGTGTACTGGATGTTTTTTTTTTTTTTGTTTTGTTTTTTTGTACCACCAGCACCAGTGAGGTTGCCAGGCAAGTTGCAAGACAGTGAAGTATGGGAAAGAGAAAAAAACCCATGACTGTTATGAACAAAAACAAGAAAAACCACAAGAGGGACAGGGCTTAGCTAAGAAGTTATTTCATAATATATCAGTGGTTCTCAACAATTTTTTATCTATAGACCCCTTTGATTTCTGTTTTATCCTTGTGGACCCCCATAGCCATTCAATGTTTAGAAACTAGTTTTATTGATACTTCTTTCAAAATTCTTATTTCATCACACCTTCTCTTGTGTACACTGAACTATGTAAAACATCAGAGAGAGAAACCTAGCTGTTTCTTGCAATAAATACTTTTAAAGCAAAACTTTTTCCTGGACCCATAAATACTACTGTGAAGCCAATGCACTATTTTGCTTGTGTGGACCCCAAAAACCTTATTTGGACCTCCAGGGGTCATAGAAACCCCGGTTGAGAACCACTGATATATATGCTTATAAGTGAATTTGTAAGAAGCCTCACATGCATGTGTGTGTGTGTGTGTGTGCATGTGCATGCACTCACAAGAATATATCTTGTAGCTCCTTGTCTTGACATTTACATGCTGATTGTTAACAATGTGATGCTTCATACAAAAATTGGTGTTATTTGTCTGCAATTTTCTGTAAAAGAAAACATGTCTTGTCTTTGAGTTGTTCATATTTGTTGTGGCGAGAGTCATTGACATCCCTGGGGGATTGGGAGAATGAACTAGCCGAACTCTTATAAAGGGTAGTGGTCAGTAGTAGTCAGAGAGAGAGAGCGTTTTTGATAGTCTTGCAAAGTACGTTGTATGAACACATTAATTAAACCTCCATTGGCATAATTTATATCTTCTATCCTGTGGCAGGATATAGAAATATCCTAAGGCCAGTGGGAAATATTCCTGTGGATGGAAACAGATGTAGGATGGTGGAAGAAAGAGTATCTGACCATAAAACATTTGCCTCAATGGAGTTTTCTAACCTATGCAATCATGGAAAAGCGGATATTAAAATGATGAATGATTATAATGGTGATGACTATTGTTTTGCTGGAATTGTTCAAATGTAAACACCTCTGATGAGATCTCAATAAGACTTAAAAATTGATTAAAGGTGTTCATCCTGTTTTTCAACCTATGGAGAAATAGGCAAATTTTACATGTTTCTATGTCTATTACATAGGCTTACACATACACACACACACACATGTATATGGGGGTAGAAGAACAGCTTTCTCTGTAGATATACTGCATAGTTATAATCTAATTCTAATTTTTTAATAAAGCATTATTTTAATATTCTTATTTCACTTGCTTCTAGTCTGTCTGGAATCATAAAGTTCTTAAATCTCTCATCACTCTTTCTAGAATTTTACAGTCTCATCTTAAAGATGTGGTGATATAGGAATATCTTCTAATTTGTAATATGCAAGCCTAATGTGTTTGGTATTGATATTACTGACAGAATTTTTCTGACTTACTGTTAGATTTATACATCACCAGCTGGATGTTCATTTTTGTTTGCAAGATATGTAAGGTTTACCAGGCTGTAGTGCTTTCTTCCCTGTTGTATAGAGCTGAAACCTGGACAGTCTATAAAGCTCAAGTTAGATGAGTTTCATGCATATATGATGAGACAGTTATGATGAATTATGTATGTTATTCTCTTTGACAAGATCTGGAATGAAGAGATCTTATGGGATGCTGGCCTGTCTCCTATGAAGGAAATCCTCATTGATAGAAATTTACATTGAATGGGCCATGTACACAGACTGGACAACAGACTCACTAGGCAAATTCTTCACTCCCAACAATGCAAGGGAAAAAGAAATCATGGAAGACCGTGATTGAGCTTCAGAGATACTGCAGAAAGGAGCATGAAGTGTAAAGGAATTGATCATAATAAATAGTAAACCCAAGTGAAAAACCAGCCAGGATGGAGAAAGTTTATCAAGTTATGTCAAAATCATGGACAGTCATAGCCATGACAACTGACTGCAGATGATAACCTATATGTCTATTTTAACATTGTGCTCTATGAGGAATAGTTTATCATGTTGTTTTGGCTGTTTGGTGTGTATCATAAATCTGAAGGTTTCATGATTTCCTGTAGAGTAAGTGAACACCATTTCACTATTTTCTGTTTAATAAATTTCATCAAGACTTCAGGATTTCCATTGAAGATGGTAATTAGTAAAATTAAATTTCTCAGTCATGAATATATCTGATAGAATTGGAAGTTCAATAAACAAATGCATGTGAGTGTGGATGGTAGGGTTGTATATGTGTGTGATTTTGTAGCCGTATTAGAATACACATATGTGTGAGTGTATGGATGGTAGTAACATCATACATTCATACACACATACATAGACACACACTTACATGCACACACATTTATATGTATGTATATATAGTTGTGTATCTGTGTGTCACTATGTTCATAAGAAAGAAATAAACTAATGTCACTGCCAGAATGTGTGTGTACATGTATAAGACCATATATATGTATATAAGATCAGAACTTAACTGCAGCTCTTGGTGGTCCAAATCAGATATGCAATCTATGTGGGTATCTTTTCAATACATTGTCTGGTTTAAAATAACCATATCAGACACCATGATAGATCTAAGGTATAAGTACTAGAGGTGATCAGACTCTACATAAGGAGTAGACAACCACCATATATATATATATATATATATATATATATATGCACACATGCATACATGTACATGTGTATACACACATGCACATCTAGATATTCATATATATATATATATATCTGTATATAGGTCTAGTAGGTGCACAATGTAAAAGAGCACCTTTGATGCAAGTCCAAGGAAGTGCCATCTCTATCTAAAACCACAAATATGATGTAAATTTCCACTCCAAACTCTTGCGTGAACTGGCAATGAAAGCAGAGATGGCACAGAAACAACTGTAACTGATAATTAAAGATGTGTTAAAGTCTTTCTTTGTCTTCTTATTCAGATAAACATATATATATATGTGTATATATGTATATGTATATATATATATATATATATATATATATATATAATAATAAATATTAGGGAATAAATCCAAATTTACAGGGAAAAAATCAGATTTAGGATTAAATCGATTTTATAGTAAAATATTATAAAATATTATTCGAGACAAAACCACTATTTTGCAAAACAAACAAGGAAAGACTTAATCAATACATAAATTTTAATAAATAGTCATATATATATATGGCCAATTCTTTCTTGTCTTGGGATTCAGAGTCAAATAGCTGGGTGGAAATGTGCGAAAAATTACACAGATGTGTAGAATGATCTAGTGGGATGTTGGGCTTTATATTTTTTCATAGCTCCCATGGTTACCGAAATAATCTGCTATGATAATACCCTTGTGTTTATGAATGAGAAAGGAAGGGGTGATAGATGAATAAGGAAGGGAGGGGTGATGGTCATACTTGGTAGTGAGATGATGAAAATTGTATGCTGAAAAAATAAGTTTAACAGCGTTTCAACTCTGTGTGAATATATGTGTGTGTATGTAAAAGGGAGGTATGGGAATGTGTGTGTGTGTGTGTGTGTGTGTGTTTGTGTGTGTGTGTGTGTGTGTGTGTGTGTGTGTGTGTGTGTGTGTGTGTGTGTGTGCATGCAATGGAAGTGAGAGGGTTCATCTTTGTTTGCTTAGTATTTGGGTTTATTTTTTGATTTGGATGAAACTTGGTTGTTTTCTTTTTTAGTTGGTCAGTTATTTTTAGCGTTTTGACAGAAAAAAGTCATTCTAAAATTGTTTTTTAATGTAAACTGCCCAAATAAGTTGAATGCTTACACAGAGCAGGTTTTACAGCCACATCATCCAAACCGACCTGATGAAATCAGGCTTAGCTGCTAGTATATATATATATATATATATATAGATAGATAGATATATGTGTGTGTGTGTGTGTGTGTGTGTGTATTAAAAGTGGGGAAGGCTGGTTTATGGGATTACCCTGGGTTTCCCATACATATAGGGTTTAGCATAGGTCCTCCTTCAGAGTTCCGGAAAGGAGATATGTAACATCATTGGCCAACCACGTCTGGCAACGAAGTGACGATAGGATTCCATACTTGATCTAATGGAAAATCCTTGAGACCCCATGCTCCTACATCGACAGAATGAAACATTGCTAGCTATGCATAGCTGAACGTGCAAGAAACCTAAAAGACTCACTCAAACCAGGGAACATCCTTAACTCCAGAATGGAGATTTTCAGGCCATGTTTATGGTTTAGGAAATTCCTGCTAGCCTTTTGAGCCCACAAGATGGTGGCACAGCCAGAAGTCAATAGCCAATGGCAAAGGAAGATTATCCCTTATTGTTTTCCTTTCTAATGAGGCTTTTCCCAAGCCATATTTTGAAGAGGTCTGGGCCAACAGGTTTTGGTGTCTGATGATACACCATAAAGCTAAACCTTTAATGGATGGGAAACCCAGGGTAATCCCATAAACTGGCCTTCCCCACTTTTAATATATACTGCTCTACATCTTAGAGTGTGCTTTGTCTCCAGATTTATGTTTTTTTACAAATGAGATAGAAAGATAGATATAAGCACTAATGTAATTTATCTTTTATTTGTTTTTTCTTTATTGCCCACATGGGGCTAAACATAGAGGGGACAAACAAGGACAGACAAAGGGATTAAGTCAATTACATCAACCCCAGTGTGTAACTGGGACTTAATTTATCGACCCCGAAAGGATGAAAGACAAAGTCGATCCTGGCGGAGTTTGAACTCAGAACGCAATGGCAGATGAAATACCGCTAAGCATTTCACCTGTCGTGCTAACGTTTCTGCCAGCTTGGTGCTTTTATCTTTTATTTGTATCAGTGATTGGACTGTGGCTATGCTGGGGCACTGTTGGAAGAGTTTTGTTTAGGGAGATGTAAACAAACCAGCACTGGTTATCAAGCAGGGTGGGAGGAGATAAAGACAAACTCAAAGAAACATACACACACACACACATATTTTCATAGGTATACATAATGAGGTTCCTCACAGTTTTCCTCAATCAAATTCACTTAAAAGGCATTGGGTGGCCCAGGGCTATAGCAGAAGACACTTGGGACTGAATCTTACTTAAACAGCAACAGCAGCAGCCGTAGCACTAGTAGTAGTAGTAGTAGTAGTAGTAGTAGTAGTAGTAGTAGTAGTAGTAGTAGTAGTAGTAGTTGTTGTTGTTGTTGTTCAATTACATAGACATATTTCAACCTTAATTGGTCACAACATGCGATACTGAATTTTAATTTTTATTTATTGATGAAAATCATACAATTTTTTTTGTTTTCAAATGAGAAAATTCTTCAAATTCTTTTCAAGTTGGTAGGTGTTTTGTTTTTGTATTTTCTTCAAAACAGAAATATAGCAAAAGAATAAGGCATAATATTAGAAGTGTTCACAGAAAGTTTTTCAAATCAGACACAGGCACACAAAGAGAGAGTTTGTGTGTGGGACTCTGTGTGTATATGTGTATGAGAGAGAGAGAAAGAGAGAGAGAGAGAGAGAGAGAGAGAGAGAGAGAGTGTGTGTGTGTGTGTGTGTGTGTGTAAATATGTGTGCAAACAATGTGAAAAAAATCAGTCTTGTTATGTTTTATATTTTCTTATTTCTTATGCCTTGATGCCAAGCCCCTTGAAATTGCCTCTGGTTCTTTGACACAAAGATTCTGTTTGAACACATTTTAAAGTTATCCAAATTAAAACCTCTGATCAAAATTTCAAGTTAATTAATGTTTCAAACACCATTTTAACACTTTAGCATTCTGATTATGCTGAAGAATATAATGCTTATTTACTCACATTCATCATCATCGTCAACATTTAACATCCATTTTCTATGCTGGCATGGGTTGGATGACTTGACAGAAACTGGCAAGGCCAGGGGCTGCACCAGGTTCCATAGTCTGCCTTGGCTTGGTTTCTACAGCTGGATGCCCTTCCTAATGCCAACCACTCTACAGAATGTATTGAATGTTTTTTATGTGGCACCATCAACAGTGCTTTTTAAGTGGCACCAGCATCAGTGCTTTTTACATGGCACCTGCACCCATGCCAATGCTTTTTATGTGTTGCTTTGGTTTTAGGATCTCAATTTTGATGTGGTGGCAGGTCTTCTCAAGTACAGCAATGTGTCATGTCTCTTGGTCCTCTGTCACCTACTTCTTAAGGTCCTGCGTTTTGAGATTGGCCTTCACTACTTCATCCCATGTTTTCCCGGGATTCCCTCTTCCACAGCTTCCCTCCACTTTAAATGATCATTGTTTTGAATTAATCATACATTATCTCATAACTTTGTGATTTCAATGGTATGATTGTTTTATTCTTTGACTGATATTGTAGGTAGGTGAGAAAGGCTGGATCTGGTTAGTTTGAACATTAAACAAGTAGAATATTTTGGCCAGGTATGGCCAGTTTAAATTCTAAAGGGTTAATCATGACAAAGTTATCAGACTAAATTTTTCATCATTTAATAAATTAATTGAAACAAAAGCAGTATATTTCAAAAACAATATTGTAATAGAAGGATTAAAATATTGGGTCATCTGATAAATAATGTGGGTTTTTTTTATACTTCTTTTATTTTTCAATATTAGGATAAACAGAGTTATTTTTTAATTTAAAATATATTCTCCTTCATTCTTTACAATTCTCTTCCATCTATCTGGTAGACTTTCAAGGTCCCTTTTCCAAAATTCACTTGTCAGTGATGAAAAGTACTCCTCCAGTACTGTTCTGACTTTGTCTACAGAATTCATTTTTTTTGTCCAAATGATTTTGAAGACTGCAGAATAAATAATAATCAGATGGGACAATGTCTGGTGAATAAGGGGGCTGAGGCATCGTTTCCTATTTAAACAGCTCCAGCCTTTGGAATGTCATCCTCATTATATGTGGGCATGCATTATCCAGATGGCAGAACACCTTTGAACTTAAAACCAAAGATGGTCATTTTCCAATGACGTTCAGGTGTCACTGAATGGTTACATGACCAAATCCAAGCTTCTCTGCTAGTTCCTCAACAGTTGCAATGGGAATTTGTTCCACCAGAGTACTTATTCTATCAGTTTCTTTTGCCAAACTGCTAAGTTACGGGGACATAAAACACTAACACCAGCATTGTTTGTTAAGCGATGTTGGTGGGGGAGACAAACACAGACACACAAACACATACACATACATACATATATACATATATATACATATATACGATGGGTTCCTTTCAGATTCCGGCTACCAATTCCACTCACAAGGCTTTGGTCGGTCTGAGGCTATAGTAGAAGACACTTACCCAAGGTACCACGCAGTGGGACTGAACCCGGAACCATGTGATTGGGAAGCAAGCTACTTACCACACAGCCACTCCTGCACCTATATATATATATATATATATGCACATATATATATATATTCACACACGCACTCACATTCATACACAAACACACATATCTTTCATGGACTCCTTTTAGTTTTCAGGTATCAAATCCACTCACAAGGCTTTGGCCAATCCAGAGCTGTGGAAGAAGACACCCAAGATCATGTGGTTGGGAAGCAAACTTCTCACCAGACAGCTACTCCAGGCAGTTTCTCTAAGAATACTCAATAAGTTAACCGTTACAGCTTTATATTGTGTAGATAAACTGAAAAAGAAAAGACTTTGATGTATTGAGCTGGCCAAAAAGCTCATTTGCTTTTTTTAAGGGAAATAAGACACAAATTTTAAACATAAAGCGATTTATTCAATCAATGTTATAATTACTGTTTAACTTCAATATCTTCAACCATGTTGTAAACAAATCCACTTTTCTGTGCTCAAAGAAATTTCTGTCTTTACTGAAGAACTCTTCCAGTTGAATTTTTACATCCTCTTCAGAGTTGAAAATCTATCCATTCAACAAATTTTAGCCTGACCTGAAACAGATGAAAATGTGACAGTGAAAGGTTGGGTGAATATGGATTGTGAGGCAAAACTTTCCAGCCAAGCCACCAGAATACGAGGGACGTTCAATAAGTAATGCCCCTGACTCACTTGCGTTTGTTTGATCTAGCTGAAATTTTGCATGTGCAATTATTTATATCTCTATAGATTAAGTGGCAAATTACAGCTCTGAACTATTGTGGTTTCTGATTTACAGGTGTTTGAACTGAGTCAAGTGTGAAATGGAGCCTGTTGAGTGTCGAGCAGTGATCCGGTTTTTGTATTTGAAAGGTCGCACACCACGGGAGACTTCTGATGAAATGAAAGTAACTTATGGTGATGATGTCCCATCATATGACCTTGTAAAATGCTGGCATCGTGAATTCAAACATGGTCAGAACTCTGTGGAAACAGCTCCCAGATCTGGTCGCCCCACTTCTGTCATTGATGAGGCATCTGTCCGTCAAGGTGAGGCTGCCATTTTGGAAGATCGATGCATAACTATTCACCAAATAGCCCATTGCGTCAAGATTAGTACCGGGTCTATGGAAACTATCATTCATGACCATTTGCATATGCAAGAGGTGTCTGCCAGATGGATTCCCAGGTTGCTCACACCTTTCCAGAAGCAAGAACGTGTCGAGTGCTCGAGGATGAATTTGGAGATGTGCCAAGAAGATTAGTCAAAATTTTTCAAAAGACTGATTACACATGATGAAACCTGGGTCCATCACTATGATCCAGAGACCAAAGCCCAATCAATGCAGTCGAAGCACCGTGACTCACCTCCTCCAAAGAAGGCAAGGGTGCAGCCCTCCGCTGGCACGGTCATGCTCACAATCTTCTGGGACCAGGATGGAGTAGTGATGACAGATTTCCTGGCAAAGGGTACCACAATTACAAGAGCCTATTATGCTTCACTTTTGAGGAAATTAAGAGAAGCTATCAAAATCAAGAGGCGGGGCAAGATCAGCAAAGACATCCTCCTCCTGCAGGACAACGCTCTGGTCCACAACTCGCATGTCGCCAGATCAGAAGCACAGGTGTGCGGCTATGAACTCCTCCCCCATCCCCCTACTCTCTTGACCTTGCACCCTCTGATTTTCACCTCTTCCCAGCCATGTAGTTGTTTTTGAAAGGAAAGAGTTTCCCAGATGATGCAGCCTTGATTTCTGAAGTCACGTCATGGTTGGGGGACCAAGCTGGGGTCTTCTACAAAAACGGCCTCCAGAGCTGCATCAAATAACGGGAGAAATGCGTAACTCTGGGTGGTTCCTATGTAGAAAACGACTAATAACTATGCCAAGTTTCGTTGCTTTACCCCTATGGGAAGTGGGTCAGGGACATTACTTATTGAACGCCCCTCGTATCTGCTGTCTGCAAAAGATTGTGTTATCTAACATTGTCATGATGAAAGACAATACCCTTATGATTAGCATGTTCTGGATGCTTCGGGTGGATCTCTGGGTTTAATTTGTCCAGCTGATTATAGTACACATCTAAATTGAGGGTCCTGTTCATAGGAAGAAGCTTATAAAAGCCAACAGCTTTCCAGTTCCATCAAATTGAAAGCATATCCTTCTTTGGGTGAAGCCCTGTTTTGGAGCTTGTTTGTGGTGGTTTACCACTCTTCCCCCATAATCGTTTGCATTTAACATTATTATAGACAATTCATTTTTTATTCCCGTTCATCATTCACTTCAAAGAAAGATCGTTTTCTCCATGTATATGAAACAAATTGCTGATAGACATTCGTTGGCATCACATTCTCCTTATCCAACTGATATGGGACCTAAATGTCAAGTCTACTGACATTACCAAGTTGATGCAGATGGCTTTTCAACACTTGGATATTTGGAGAATACCTGCAATTTTTCTGGTCATATAAAGAGGGTTGGCTGCAATCAGGTCCTTCATTTTGTCACTATTAATCTCAGTTGGCTGGCCAAAGTAAAGTGCATATTGAATGGAAAAATTTCTTGATTGAAATCTTGGAAAACTATATCTGACAGACATGTTCCATAACAGCATTTTCTCCACACACAGGACATATCTCCCTGCAGGTTTCCTTTGCTTTCTTACTTTTTTAACCATAGAAAAAATGTATTGATAATGCTTATTTTGGTTCTCCATTTTCAGGGTGATCTCAAGCATACAAAATACAATCTGTCTTGTCTCAAATTTGCGTCAATTTATGTTAGTGTGTCAGACACCTAACAAGTATGCATGCACAAATGATAAAATGAATGGAGCCAGATATCTAATGTGTATGCATGCACAAGGGAAAAAAAGCAAATGAAATTTTTGGTATACCCAGTATATATATATATATATATATATATGTGAATACACACTCCCACACACATTCACATGGACATGTCATGTTTCTACAAATTAGCCGACTTACTATAAAGTGTGTGCAGTAATAACCTTCTGAGACACAATGAATGCAAGGTGGTTGAATTGATATATGTGTATGTATATAGGTATACATACCTGCATATGTGTGCATGTGTGTTTGTATGTATCTATATATGTATGTATATATTTAGTGAGTCATTGGACTGTGAGAGTGTGATCTACACAAAATGTCTATCCTGGTAGGTGGAGAAGAGAACCTTCTTTAACAAAAGCCATTGTCATTTTCCTGCTTTTTTTATGTTGATAATGAAGCAACTGGGGATTATCCGGAGACACTAGCATTGTCATATTTTGTTTCCTTTGTCCATATCATGGTATCTTTGGCTGACAATGTTTTGCTGTTCTTTATATATATAGGTGTGTGTGTGTGTGTATACTGAATGGCATCGACCAAAGATTTTACTCCCCAGTTTACCAGACATATAGATAATACTCTCTCTCTCTCTCTCTCTCTCTTCTCTCTCTCTCTCTCCCTCCCTCCATCCCTCTTCTAGAAATTATTATGAACACCATAGTAACACGTGGTTGAAGAATGGGTCGTTAAACAAAAATATCATGTAATACTTTGTTCAGTCCTATTTAGCTGCCTTTATGCTCAGCTTTGTCCTTCTTTTCCTCTGAAATTGATTAATTAAGAAGAAGAAAGAGTATTGGGGCTGCTATAATCAACTGCAAGGCCCTTGAAGAAGTACTCCAGAATGGTCACAATGCAATGACTGAAACCAATAAAAGAATAAAAGAATATTTATCATTGCAAATATCATCACAATAGTCATTATACAATCATCATCAAGAACATGATCAATGTTTTCTGTCATCATCACGTAATCATTATCATCATTATTATTATCATCATTATTATCATCATCATTGTCATCATTATCTCCATCATTGTCAATGTTGTTCTCATCATCATAATTGCCAAATGTTATCATCATCATTGCTGTGTATTCACATTGTCATCATTATCATCACCTTCATTATCATTACCATCGTCCTTAAAAACACCATCATTATTATTTTCACCTATTTCTTCTTTCAGCATTATCAAAATCACCACCGTCTTCATTATCATTTTACTTTAACATATTTTTGTTCCTCACCATCATCTATTATTTATTTATTTTGTTAATGTCAGGGAAAATACCTTGTGGTATTTGCCTAGGCTCTTTACACTTTGAGTTGATCCTTTCGTAGTCAATAAAATAAAACACCAGTCAAGTTGACGGTATTGACAATACTTTCCCTTCAGAACTGCTGGACTTGTGCTTAAATCAAAAACCATATTATTATTAAAGTGATGGCTTGTTGCCAACTTAATGTGGCAGTCCCAGGAAAGGGAAGACTGCTACTGTTATTTAGTCCCAAGAAACACCGTTTCTAGTTGGCTACATGACACAAGCGTTCTGTGTCAAGTTTTCAAACAGGGAAGATAAGCACCTCCACCCAACAAAGCCAGCATCCAGAGACTAGTTTCATATTATTATTATCATTATTATCATTTCATTATATGTAACAACACACACTTTATGTCTGTCTTTGTATTGTCCCCCTCATTCTTCGCCCTTGTGGTCAATAAATGAAATCATTATTATTATTATTATTATTATTATTATTATTATTATTATTGAGTGACAGAGCAGTGCATGCCATCAAAGTGACACTGGGGTAAAATATACGAAGTGCACATGCATCACAACCAGATGTGCACATGGTGATCTCAGTTCTATATTTAAGAGATGAGAAATTATGTACATTATTTACATTCAACGGATATTTGTCCTCATCTTGTTTGTTGTTAACAATGTTTCGGCTGATATACCCTCCAGCCTTCTTCAGGTGTCTTGGGGAAATTTCGAACCTGGGTTCTCTTCCGAAGGTATTTTTCGATGTTGTTATAATTATTATTATTGTTGTTGTTGTTATTGTTCAGGTCACTGCTTGGAATCGAACTTGGAATCTTGGGCATAGTAGCCTGTGCTCTTAACCACTGTGCCATATGCCCAAGCACTGACCTGAACAATAATAATAATAATAATAATAATAATAATAATAATAATAACAATAATAATAAATAACATCGAAAAATACCTTAAGAATGAGAACCCAGGTTCGGAATTTCCTCAAGATGCCTGAAGAAGGTTGGAGGGTGTATCAGCCAAAACATTGTGTTAACAACAAACAAGAAGAGGACAAATATCCGTCAAATGTAAATAATGTAAATAATGTAAATAATAGTGATCTCATATCTCATGAACTTGCAGGTGGGACCTAGTTAGAATTTTCTTCAGATGAAGTAGCCCATCCCACTCAAAAGGTTTGTTTAAGGATACTTTTTTCCACTCTAGACACAAGGCCTGAAATTTTGGGGGAGGGGGGGCCAGTCGATTAGATCGACCCAGTATGCAACTGGTACTTAATTTATGCCCCCCACCCCCCGAAAGCCAGCCTCGGTTGAATTTGAACAGAAAATGTAAAGACAGACAAAATACCTCTAAGCATTTTTCACCTGGTGTGCTAACATTTTTGCCAGCTTACCACCTTGCTTAAGGATATTGAACAATACACCCATGTTTCCAGAGGTGAGTTATTTGAACCCAATGAATTCCTCTCAACACATGGTTATGATGCTCCCCACTACTTCTGCTCATGATCAGAGGTGCACATATTGTCAGACACCAAGCAACATGTTCAACTGGTTAGGGTCAAACAACTGACAAGTAAATCTGTGGCATTGAGCAGAATACTTACTGTAGCCCATACCAAGAAAAAACATGTATATGATAGCACTTTCAGTCAGTTAAGATGAGAAGCCATGAGAGTCAATGCCTGGTTGTTGTTGTTGATGTTATTATTATTATTAGTAGTAGTAGTAGCATGTTAAATTTTTTGCCTTGTTTATCTATTTTATAAATCTTGATACATCACATAAATTTTTGAATGCTGTTTTGCAGTGTTCCGGCAAGGAGACATCGGAACTAATTGGTACACTGTCGTATCTGGCACCCTGGAGGTTTATCTTTCAGATACAGGAGACCAAAAGGTAAAATGTTTTCAATTCTATGCATCTCTGTCTTCATATATATATATATATATATATATATATATATATATATATATTATGTGAAATAGAAAGATGAATAATCTTGTAGTATTAATCAAAAGTTTAACCGATACCTTAGTAGCAAAAATCACAGCAGTAAACAGCACGGTTGGAGGTACAACCATCTGGCGTTGCAACCGTGCGTTGGTGCGGATAATTGAAATTAAAACATTATTGGTGAATTGAAGAAATGGAGCTGAACGCAGATTGAACAGAAATCGTTTTATTTCATTCTACACGTGTTTCGAAAGGCACAAATTACCAAAATCCGATTGAATAATGGGACCATATTGTGTCTTTCTCTTCAGGAAGAAAAAAGGAAATCCGTTGGAAAAACAGAACAGAGGCGGAGCAAAAAACAAATCGAACTGTGCTCCTAAGAGCCCATGTGAAACTCTGTTTTTCCAACGGATTTCCTTTTTTCTTCCTGAAGAGAAAGACACAATATGGTCCCATTATTCAATCGGATTTTGGTAATTTGTGCCTTTCGAA
This sequence comes from Octopus sinensis, assembly GCF_006345805.1. Classification (NCBI taxonomy): domain Eukaryota; kingdom Metazoa; phylum Mollusca; class Cephalopoda; order Octopoda; family Octopodidae; genus Octopus; species Octopus sinensis. The sequence goes on from NC_043000.1 coordinate 81,050,563, forward strand.
ACACGTGTAGAATGAAATAAAACGATTTCTGTTCAATCTGTGTTCAGCTCCATTTCTTCAATTCACCTATATATATATATATATATATATTATATAATTATATATATATATTATATATATTAATAATTAGTAGAAGCAACAGAGTGGTTCAAGCTCTGAGAGTTTTGTATGAATGCACAAATCTCTCAGACCTTGAGTTACTCTGTTAATTCTGCTAAATATTAATAAGAAATATACATATACTCATATTTTGAGTTATATTTTTCTTGTTTGCATCAACGCACCTATATATATATATATATGCTATACTATTCTATACTATTCCATGCCATGCTTGCTTTAGTGCTCTTTGACACACCACACACACACACTGTATATATATATATATATATATATATATATATATCACTTTGTGGTATGCTGTGTCATATCATCTACACACTAACAAGGCAAACCAGTAAAGTTGTTTTACATCATCAAAATAAATTCCTTACAGTATTTTTTACAATTCTCTGCTCCTTGATTTCAAGTCTGGCCCAATACCAGTTTTGCTTTTCATCTTCTGGGCCAATAAATGCAATACTAGTCAAATACTAGAGCCAGTTACTTCTCACTTTCTCTCTTTCTCTCACTTCCTCTCTATCTCCCCTTCACTCATAATTACTGTCTATCTTTTCTCTCAGAATTGGCTGCATTGAATGGGTCAAGAGAGGCAGAGTACTCACATTGTGACACCTCCAATTCTTTCCTCACAAATCTGTGAACCCATAAAGAAAGAAAAATATTTCCACATTACATATTTGTGTGTACAAACAGATATGTATGTACATACATGTCTAATGAACATGTGTGTATATACACACATGCACACAGACTTCCCGTTCTATTTCACTTGCATAAACATGGTTATAGCTTTTCTTTTATTGTCTTTTACTTCTTTCGTTAATTAGACTGTGACCATGCAGGGCACTACCTTGAAGAATTTTTTGTTGAATGAATTGACCCTAATACTTGTTTTTAAACCTGGTACTTATTCTGTTGATCTTTATTACTGAACCACAAAGTTATGCACCAGCCCAATTGTCTAGCAGTGATGGGGACAAATAAGGCACAAAAATGCACTCACACACACACACACACACACACACACACACACACACACACACACACATACATGATGGGCATCTTTTAGTTTCTATCTACCAAATCTACTCACAAGGCTTTTGTTGGCCTGAGGCTTAAGTAGAAGACACTTGCCCAAGGTGTCACACAGTGGGACTGAACCTGGAACCATATGGTTGGGAAGCAACCTTCTTACCACACAGCCACATCTAATTATTTTAATTATTTTAATTAAATTTTGTACCCCTACCCCACCCCTAGGTGATAAATACCCTGTTTAGATGAGATGATATGTGTACAATAAAGCAGTATCATATCTATCACTTAGATATAGTCCACTTCTGATTTCAGTGGGTTTGAAAGGTTATTAAAATCTGAATTAGCTCTTATTTGCAATAACTCTTCTACAAGATTCATCAGGAAACCATATCTCACTCATATATTCCATTTAGGCATGGTTACTATGACTGGATATCCTTCAAATGTCAACTCCTATTCCGGGTGCACTGAAAGCATTTTATCAGGGTACCAGCTCTTGAGAGTTTGTCATAGCTTCTACAAGACTAAAGTTCTAACTCTACACTCTGTTGTTTCCATTTGTTCAAGGCAAACGTAACTGAAGATGAGAGTAGAGCAGAGGGAGATGGATGACTGAGTGAGACAAGAGAGGGAAACAAAGCAAAATGAGAGTAATTGCGAAAGGGGGAGGAGTAATGAAACAGGAATGAGGATATGTAGTTATATGCCAGTTGTTGATGAAGAGATTGAAAAAGAATACAGAAAGTGTGTGGTTCATTTCTATTTTTTTTTTAAATCCTATCTCCTTGATTGAATAATAAATGATGAGTGTGTGCACAAATGTGGTAGGCTTTATTGCTATTGAATCTTCTAGAACAATATGTTTAACCTCCTGCAAACATCTAGATCCATGTAAATCACCACAGAACACATCTACTGCAACACCACATAATACTACTTCACAATAACTGCTATGACAATGAATTCATAACACTGTACTGTCATATCTCTGTCCTCCTGTCAAGAAGCTGTCTTCCCTCATTGATCCATATGTGATTGTGGATGCTATCATTGTTGGGTTTTTTTTTTTAACTCAATGGCAGCATTGGCTGAACAGAGATATAATCAAAAACCTCCTTGCTGTGACTCTCCCATCAATTTTCTTGAGTGCAGGAAACTTAAGACCACATTTTTCCAATGTGCCCCCAACATTTTTAGTGTGAATTAAGAGATTTTTGCAAGTAGTTCTTGCAAGTCCAGCAACTTCAGAGTGGCGAACCTCTCTGGCTTATCATCATAAATGTATATATGTAACATCATTCACTGTTGTGGTCTGTATGTGAAACCTATGATAACATGAAGTCATCTAGTATATATATATATGTATAAAAACGGCAAAATGTCTGTCTCTGTGTGTGTCCTTTATACAAATCCACAATTTTTCAGTTAGAGGGCTCGCACTTTCTATGGTCATTCAAAACTGTCCAAGGGTGGTTGTGCACATCTTTACATTTCCCCAGTCACCCGGCAAAGCTATTAAAAAATCAATAGAAGTGACATTTTTGTGAATTTTCTATCCCAAACCCAATCAAAATGCCCAAAACTTGATACGCCAATTGAATGCCAGCTAGCTGTATGCGATTGGTCGGAGATTTGGACAGTACTTGTGTGTATGTGTGCATGCACACAGCTGTATATGCATGCACTAGCACTACGCTGCATAGTGCTAGTATATATATATATATGAGAGTATTGTAGTTCGCTTGAAGCATTGTGTATTGTTTGTAAAGAATAAAAAGTTTTGAATGGTACAACAATGCACTATAATACAGACAATGGGCTATATACCTGTTGTAATCTAGTCATCCATAGTCTGATATGATATTTCAGAATAGTATTCCTTCTTCAGATATTCTTAGATGGAGTCGCTGCTTTAATCGGTTTCTAATGGCTTTTCTTTTTTATTTTGTGGAAGCGTCTCAGCAGTGGTCTCATGATACTCCATGCAGAATTCTTCATGAGAAGTGTGCGAGGTCAGCGATATCTCAACCTTGTGTGTGCTGGTACATCTGTAGCGCTGCTTCTAAGTTACGTATTATACATGCAGCTTCCTTTTTTTCCCTTCTTTTTTTTGTGTCTCTTCTTTCTTTTTTTTTGTTATAAACTACAGATTATATATTATATATATTATATATATATATATTTACATACTTTCTAATTTATTGATTTTTTTAGTTTAAAGTTTGTGGGTTGAGACAGAACTGATATTCTCTGCAAGGATTTAACATAGCCTTTGTATAACGTTGTTGTTGCATTGTATTGAACAAATATATCTGTGGTTGTGCCAAGTATTCATACATTGTTCAGTATCCTTGACTGTATATTCTATGTAATTGTTATAGAACTGACAAGCTCTGCTCCTAGTATTTTTGTCTCCTTTTTGTGCATGCATGCATTACTGTATCTTGTTCATTTATTCATTTAACATTTGTTTCTCTGTGTTAGTATGGCTTTAATAGGAAATTATTTTGAGACAGGCTTTTACAGCTGGATGCTCTTCCTGTCACCAACCCTCACCTGACTTTTAGGTGAAAATTTTTATATCATCGAATGGTCTTCAAAAGAGCAGAATGACCAGTCATAATATCAATATCAGAACTGCTTCAAGCAAATGGTGATAAATGCAATGAACATTTATGCATATTCACTTACACACAGACACACATACAGACACACATACAGACACACACATGCACATACATACACACAGACACACATGTACACATTCATACACACATATACGTATATGTATATATATATAAAATTAATATATGTTAGGAAAAATTATAGAAATTTTTTCTACCAGTAGCCTAGCATGTATACAAAGTCAATAGACATATTTTTCATATAAAATTAGTGTACATTTAAACTCAAAAAGAGGCAAGCCTTAACAGGTTACCTTACATACTAGAAGGAACAGTCAAAAAATCCAAACCACAGTTAAGAGCAAATTTCAAAGAGAATAAAAAACAAAAACATTTACGATGTTTTACAGTCAGACCTTAGGTTTCGAACTTTAATTAACAAATAAAATAATTTGCAAGGTGAAGTTCCAATCAGAGGGTACACAAAACATTAAAATATAGATTAGAGACAAAATAACACGTGTCTACTATCTTTTCAAATATCTGATATTTCAGTTCTATATTTAAGAGATGAGGAATTAAGTACATTATTAACATTATTTACATTTGACAGATATTTGTCCTCATCTTGTTTGTTGTTAATACAACGTTTTGGCTGATATACCCTCCAGCCTTCTTCAGGTGTCTTGGGGAAATTTTGAACCTGGGTTCTCATTCCTAGGGTATTTTTCAATGTTTTTATTATTATTATTATTATTATTATTATTATTATTATTATTATTATTCAGTAGTTTTATTTTTATAGCGTGCTTTCACTTCACTACCGAGCGCAGCTCTGTGTGCCTTGGGTATGTGCTGTGATTTGTTGTGATGCTCTGATGGTTATTGTATGGAAAGTGTTCTGCGTAGGATGTGTGCAGTGCCTAGTAGTGCAATTTTCTGTATGTTATATGTGTTTGTAAGTCCTGGTGTTTTTGTTATGTATTTGTCTGAATATTTTTTTATCATGCCTAATGCACCTACTATGATAGGAATTGTTTCTGTTTTCAGGTTCCACATTCTAGTTACCTCTATTTCCAGGTCTTTGTATTTTGAGAGTTTCTCCATTTCTTTTAGAGACACGTTGTCATCTGCCGGTATTGATATATCAATTAGAAAGCATTTTTTTGCTTCATGATCTCTGACAACTATATCTGGTCTGTTGGCCTTGATTTCTCTATCTGTGTGTATCGACATATCCCAGAGTATGGTTGCTTTCTCGTTTTCTGTGACCTTTTCTGGTGTGTGCCTATACCATCTTTTTTCTGTTGTTATTCCATAATGTTGGCATAGCTTCCAGTGTATGTAGGTTCCAACTCTGTCATGTCTGTGAATATATTTCTTCTTAGCCAGGACTGGGCAGCTAGAGATAATATGATTTATTGTTTCTTGTCCATCTCCACATATTCTGCAGTTACTTGTAATATTTCTTTTCATTACATGTTTTTGGTAATTTCTGGTGGGGAGGCTTTGTCTTGTGCTGCAATTAAAAATCTCTCTGTTTTTGCTTTGAGTCCTGAGCTTCTCAACCATTGCTGGGATTTTTCTTTATCTATTTCTTTTGCGTTTAGTTTAGTGCAGTATTTACCATGAAGGGGCTTTTCTTGCCATCGTTTTATCATGGTTCGTTGCTGTTCTATTTTTAGTTTGGATTTCATTTGTTTTATAGCTTTTGTTGTTTCTTCATCATCTTCTTCTTCTTCTTTGTGTTTATTAGGTGGTATGATTTCTTGTTTGTATTTGTCAGCTTCCTTAAATACTGAGAACAGTTTTTTGTTTTGCTCGTGTTTTGCTGCTATCTGGATCAGTTTTCCTTCCTTCTGAAGTAGGTATTTTTGCAGTCCTATGGTGGTTATTTTATAGTAGTTTTCCAGTTGTATAAGGCCTCTACCACCTTCTACACGTTGTATATATAGTCTTTCTATGTCAGATTTTGGGTGATGCATCCTAGATCCTGTCAGTATTTTTCTTGTTTTCCTATCTATTTTGGACAGTTCATTTCGTGTCCAGTTAAGGATATTGTAGCTGTAACTTATAACTGGGACAGCTAAAGTGTTAATACCTATTATCTTGTTTTTAGCATTGAGCTCTGTTTTTAGTATTGATCTAACTCGTCTATAATATTCTTTTTTTATTTTCTCTTTCATTTGTGTGTGTTGTGTCTTATCTAGTTCATGGATTCCTAAGTATTTGTAAGTTTGGCTTTGGTCTAATTCTTTTATTTCATTGGTTTTATCTAGTGTGATGTTGTTACTCTTAACTAGTTTTCCTCTTTTCATGGTTACTTTGGCGCATTTTCTAATCCAAATTTCATATCTATTTCTTTGGTAAATCCATGAACTGTCTTTAATAGTGTTTCCAGCTGTTTGTCATTTGCAGCGTATAGTTTTAGGTCATCCATATATAAAAGGTGGCTGATCGTTTTGCCGCATCCAGTTCTATTTAGCATATCAGATAGAGGTGACAGTGCCAAGCAGAAAAGGAGTGGAGAGAGCGTGTCTCCCTGGAATATTCCTCTTCTAATGGGGATGGCTTTGGTTTTCATGAGTCCCTCTTTTGTTTGGAGCTGTAGCACTGTTTGCCATTTATTCATAGAGTGCTCTATGAATTTTATGATTGTTGGTGCTACTTTGTTAATGGCTAGTGTTTCGAGGATCCATGTGTGGGGGATGCTATCAAACACCTTTTTGTAGTCAATCCGGGCCATACTGAGGCCTTTCTTCTTTCTGTGGCTGTCTTCAGTTACGGCTTTATTAATCATTAGTTGATCTTTACAGCCATATGAGTCTTTGCGGCAACCTTTCTGCTCTTCTGGGAACAGTTTGTTTTCGTCCAGGTGCTTGTTCAGCCTTTGCAATATCACTGCAGTAAATGCCTTGAACATAGTAGGGAGGCAGGTTATTGGTCTGTAGTTTTCTGGTTTTGTTGTTTCATTTGATTTGGGAATTAAGATGGTTTTCCCCTCTGTGAGCCATTCAAGCATTGTCTCTGGCTCTGCTAGTATGTTGTTAAAATTTTCAGCCAGCTTTTTGTGCATTCCTGTTAGATATTTCAATCAGAAGTTGGGGATCTTGTCATGCCCAGGTGCCTTCCAGTTGCTTAGTCTTTGCAGTGCCTGGGTGACCTCTTCAGTTGTTATGGGGGTCCAAAGTTGCTCAGATGCTGAGTTTGTTGTTTTAATACTCCTTTTTTTTGGTTGTTCATTCGCCAACAAAATTTCTCTCCAGAATTCTTCCACTTCTTCTGCCATTGGTGCTGCAGTGATTTCTATTTTATTTTCGCCAAGTTCTTGGTAGAACTTTTTGGGGTTGGAGTTGAACTTTTTGTTTTGTTCAAAGAAGTGCTGGCGTTTCTCGTACCGGCGGATCCTTTGTGCTTTGGCAAGGATATCTTGCTTCAGCTTTTCTTTTATCTCAGGTAAATCTTTTTCTGTAATGTTATGTTTGCGGAGTATTTTTGTTTTCTTTTTGTTGCTCAGTAGCGTTGATTGTCTACTGATTTCATTAAGAATCGACAGATCTTTTCTCATTTTTTTGTATTTTGTTTTGGATGTTATTTATCCACAGGGTTTGTTTGGGTGTTGGTACTCCTGTTTGGATGGGTTTGAGTGAGTATCCAGCTTCTTTTGTGGCTGCAGTGGCTGCTGCGTATACTAAGTCATTTAGCTCAGTGATATCGCTTTTTGTTTCAGTGGCTATTAGTTCCGTGACGGCTAGGTTTATGCTGTTTATAATTGGTGTTGTTGTTTCATCTATTTTGATTTTTGGGAGGTATGGTCGGTGGTCCATTTTGAGCTCTGTGGTTTTCAGTTCTTTGATTATTTTAGTTTTTATATTATCATAATCAATAGGCTCCCTTTCGTTGTTTCCAGGTTTTAGGTTTGTGTTGCTTTCTTTCTTATTTATATGTTTGTTTGCCGTGTTTTGGCTTGCTGTTTGTCGTGTATTATTATGCATCCTTACGGTCTGGGTTTGTTGTTTTTTGTTTACATCGTGTTTGTTGGGAATGTTACGCTTGTCTTCGTGTTTTACTGTTTCAGTGTTTATATTATTGGGCATTGTTGTGTGGCTTCTATCTACATTTTCCTGGTGTATTTTTTCTTTTAAATGTTCTATTTCTATTTCTGATATTATTTTTGCATTGAGAATGTATCTTCATACGTTAGCTAGTTTATTAGGGGTCATTGCTGTATCCAAGTCTATATTCATGTTATTTTCCTTCCATATTTTGTATGTATGTGTTGTTGTATTTTCATTTTTTGGGTAGAGCATTGCTGTGAAGTATGCGTGTAAGATAGAAATGTATTCCTCACGTGTCCATTTATGTCTTTTGGGTTTTATTTGCGGGACATGAGGAACAACGTCCGGCCCATTATTTTGATGGTCATCATTTTCGTAGGGTACCGATCCATTCATTTCTGTTGTCACATTGTTTTGCATGTGTAGTTTTTCGTACATTTTGTGTTGTAAGTTTAAAGTACGTACCTCCCGATTGTTATTCTTGGGTTGAATAATATCGGTGGTATTTAATTTCTTTGTAGTTCCTTTGTACATGGTGTTTGGGGTCGGGGATGATCTGGTGTTGATGGATCGTAATGTACCACGCATGTTTACATGTGTTGTGTTAGAGGTGAAGATGATATTGAGTCAAAATACATCATTTCGTTTTGAAAATAGTAATAAATTTCAATGAGTATTACTTACTCGGACACAGTCCAATCCTTTGTTAGTAAATCTTTGGCTCCATAGGGTGTCCTTGTTTTCGATGTTTGTGGATAGATTTCGGAGCTCTGTTTTATCGTTCTTACATCTTAAACATTCCCCGGTGTATCTCCTTATTATTATTATTATTATTATCATTATTATTATTATTATTATTATTATTATCATCATTATTATTTATTGTCTTTGCACAGCTTCTAACGCTGGAGATGTACTATGATGCCAGCTGTTCACTACCAAGCTAACCTATCATGTCTATCGACTTTTCTTTCTTTCTTATCACATACTTTGTTGTAAGCTGGGCATGCTATATCTATAATCCAGCATCATTTGCTTTCTTTCTCAATTAACACTATGTCTGGTTTTCTATTTTCTATCTCATGGTTGCACTGAATCATAAAATCTCATAGGATCTTTGCATTATCATTTTTGATGATGCCTTCGGGTTTATGTTCATACCACTTTTTGCTCTGTAAAGTCCATACTTGTTGCAAAGTGTCCAATCGACAATCCTTGCTATATTGTCATGGCGTCACTTATATTATTTCTGGGCTAGTGGCGTACATTGACTGTTTATATGCCATACAGTTTCACCATTTTGTCCACAAATTCTGCACTTATCACTTTCTGATGTGTTGTCTATTTTGTATTTGATGTAATTTGTTCTTAATGCTTGCTCTTTGGCAGCACAGATTAGAGCCTCCATTTCCAGTTTTAAATCACTTTTAGCCATCCATAGCCATCTTTTTTCTCTGTCTGTCTTATTTTCAACATCCATATGAAATTGTCCACGCATTCTTTTCTTTATCCACCTATTTTCAGTTTCATTCATTCTCAAGTCCTTGTATAGTGCTTTATCTTTGCAATCTTCTATCCTACACAAGCCAGACCTTCTTACTTCCAATAATAGTGGTTCTGTGGCATTTTTTATTTACTATGCTATGTTGTTTTCTTATGCTCTAGTGCTGTGTTTGTATCCAATCAATCCTCTTACACCTCTCCTTCATGGTACATAGAGTCTGTCTGTGTCACTTTTTGGGTGGAGTATCCCATATCTAGTCTGCAACTTTCTAGTCTTTCTATCTAAGCTGTTTAGCTCATCTACTGTCCATGCAATTATCCCTGCTCCATATCTAAGTAGTGAAACTGCCCAGGTGTTAATAGCTTCAATCTTATTCCATTCGTTTAATTTCAACTTAACAATCAGTCTCAGTCTTCACAAGTACTCCACCTTAAATGTTTCTGCCATTTCTCTCTCTATCAATTTATCCATTTCCAATATCTCCAAGTACTTATAGCCTGTTTCTTCTTTCTGCTTCATAACCTTCCCTGATGTTATCGCTAGCCTGTCCATACATTTGATTTTGCCTCTCTTCAAAACTAACACAACAAACTTATTATTATTATTATTATATTATTATTATCATTATTATTATTATTATTATTATTATTATTATTATTATTATTATTATTATTATTATTATTATTATTATTGTGCTGACATGGCAGATAGTTAAGAAGTTTGCTTCTCAAGCACATGCTTTTGGATTCAGTCCCATTGCATTTGGAACCTTAGGCATTTGTTATCTGCTATAGCCTCAAGTTGATCAAAGCATTGTGAGTGGATCTGGTAAACAGAAACCAAAATATACCTGGGTGTATATGTGTGTGTGTGTGTGTGTGGTTTCAACCAGAATTTGAGGAACATGTCTATTCCTACTCTCTTCCAATTACTTCAGTGTCAAAGTTAATGAAGAGATGGTGGACTATGTCTGTGGGGCCATTGTGCTTTTCCTCCTCTTTTATCCATTGTCCATTCTTATTGTGTTGGTCTTTTCTGCTCAATATTCCCTCCCAGTGAATCTGAATTTCTGATGTTGTTAGTATGTGTTCTACTGTTGTGTTATTTTTGTTGATCTTTCTATAGAACTGTTTAGTATTTACCATCATGTTTATTTTGGGAGGAAGAAGTGTTTGTATTTTACGAGGTTTATTCAAAAAGTATCTGACTATACTTTTCCTCCCCAAAACTAATGTTGCATGGGCAAAGTCATTTGGGTGGGTGGTGACACCACCCTTCCTGTGCATGCATAAAATTTTTCATTGCAACAGGCCACTGTCCCCAGTTGTTAAGCCTAGAGTACAGACGTGTAGTGTGCGCTTGTTGGATTTTCATTTTTATGCAAGATGACTTAAGACATCAAGCAGAGACCATAAACCCATGTCTCCTCACCAGTTATGATGATCTTCATGAAGTCTGGGTTGTGGTTTGTACAGTCCGGCATGTCCTGAGCACTGTCCTCAGTGAATGGCTCTTCATGCTGTTCATGCCAGTTCTTAGGGTGTGGGATATCATAGTGATGGCATATGCTTCAGTGCAAGGCCAACATGATCATGCCTGGTTTTATATTCTGTAAGAGCAAGGACTGAGCAACTGTGTACAATCTGGTAAATACTCTCAAGTTTGTCATAACAGAGTCTACACTTTGTGTCTACCTCATTGTTCATGACATTAGCTTGATAATTCCAGGTGAAGAGACTCTCATCTTGTGCCACTAGGATAAATTCTTATGTTTTGGTTTTTGAACCTGTACTCTACAGCCACTGATTGGTTCTTTTCATTTACACAGCAGCTTCCCCTGCTCGTTTGGGGCATAGCTCATGCATTGGTTTTTCTTACCACAGTCTCAACATTTCCTTCAAGCTTTCCTGTTTTACACTTTTTTGCTGCCTTGGTGGGTGGTGTGTCCTCATTATCCTCATCCATAATCAGGGAATTTAAGCTCTTGAATGTATTTAATATGCCTCCTTTGAAATTGAGTGCAGTTTCTTACTCTGTTCATGTTGTCATACCAGCTCTATCATCCAGTCAGAATTACTTTGGAAGTACATTTGGAATCCTATCATGGTCATTTTATAGGATGCTTCAAGTTGGATTAGGCCTTTACTGCCCTCCTTTCATGGAAGATAGAGTCTGTGGGCATTTGATTTTGAGTGATGCATCTTGTTTAGTGTCAGCAGTTATTATTATTATTATTATTAAGGATGAATTCAAATTTTGGATCAAGGTCAGCAATTTCATGGGGGGGATAAGTTGATTACATCAACCCCAGTGCTCAACTGGAAATTCTTTTATCAATCCCAAAAGGATGACAGGTAAAGTCAACCTCAGCAGAATTTGAACTCAGAATATAAAAAAAGTACAAAATGTTGCTAAGCATTTTGCCTGGTGTGCTAACGATTTTGGCAGCTCATCATATTTGTAATAATAATGCACTTAATGTATATAATGCTCAGGTGCACTATATTATTATTATTATTATTATTATAATTGTTATTATTATTATTATTATTATTATTATTATTATTATTATTATTATTATTATTATTATTATTATTATTATTATTCAGTAGTTTTATTTTTATAACGTGCTTTGTGTGCCTTGGGTATGTACTGTGATTTGTTGTGATGCTCTGATGGTTATTGTATGGAAAGCGTTCTGCGTAGGATGTGTGCAGTGCCTAGTAGTGCAATTTTCTGTATGTTATATGTGTTTGTAAGTCCTGGTGTTTTTGTTATGTATTTGTCTGAATATTTTTTAATGTTATTATTATTATTATTATTATTATTATTATTATTATTATTATTATTACTATTATTATTATTATTATTATTATTATTGTGCTGACATGGCAGATAGTTAAGAAGTTTGCTTCTCAAGCACATGCTTTTGGATTCAGTCCCATTGCATTTGGAACCTTAGGCATTTGTTATCTGCTATAGCCTCAGGTTGATCAAAGCATTGTGAGTGGATCTGGTAAACAGAAACCAAAATATACCTTGGTGTATATATGTGTGTGTGTGTGTGTGGTTTCAACCAGAATTTGAGGAACATGTCTATTCCTACTCTCTTCCAATTACTTCAGTGTCAATGTTAATGAAGAGATGGTGGACCATGTCTGTGGTGCCATTGTGCTTTTCCTCCTTTTTTGTCCATTGTCCATTCTTATTGTGTTGGTCTTTTCTGCTCCATATTCCCTCCCAGTGAATCTGAATTTCTGATGTTAACAGAGGGACAGAAAGCAGCCATCATTCAAGTAAAGTAAAGCTGCAATAAAAGCTAGAAGTACCTGCACACTATAGAAGTACCTACACACCATGGTGCCATGTGGAAAATGTAACCAATCCACTTTAAGTGCTCTGTATTAGGAAAGTACATCCAGCTGTAGAAATCATCCCAAATTTAGATCCTGTTGAACTGTCCAACCCATACTTGCACGGTAAATGGATATAGGAGGATGGATGAGGATGAAATACATATGTTGTAATAATAATGATAATGATAATAATAATAATAATAATAATAATCATCATCATCATCGTTTAGCGTCCGTTTTCCATGCTAGCATGGGTTGGACGGTTCTACTGGGGTCTGTGAAGCCAGAAGGCTTCATCAGGCCCAGTCAAATTTGGCAGTGTTTCTACGGCTGGATGCCCTTCCTAATGCCAACCACTCCGAGAGTGTAGTGGGTGCTTTTTACGTGCCACCCGCACAGGTGCCAGACAGAGCTGGCAAACGGCCACGAACGGATGGTACTTTTTATGTGCCACCGGCACGAGGGCCAGGCGAGGCTGGCAACGGACACGAAACGGGGCGGTGCTGGCAACGGTCGCGAAACGGAAGGTTCTCTTACATGCCACCGGCACTAGTAACACATCTGCAATTTCCATTGATCGATTTCCATTGATCGATTTCAATTCTGATCAATAATAATAATAATAATAATAATAGCCAACCACCAAGCCAGCCAACGAGACAGACAGACACTACTGTGATGGTGATAATGATAAAAAACAAAAATAACAATAATAAGATACTGCTGTGACTACACATAAAACAATATCATTGATGATGATGGTAATGGTGGTGATAATGATGATAGTGATAATAATGGTGATGATAATAACAATAATAAGCCGACTACGGCTGCTATAATGGTACGATTATAATTGTAACAGCAATGATGGCCGTCTCCCCACGAGCCAATCAAAGCTCAAAAATGATAACATTATCGTAGCACCAAAATGTTTTTGGAAACTAAAAGGAAAACTAAATCAGTATACCAAATCGCTTGTCCTATGGTTAATCTGGAAGCGTGTACCCCAGGGAAGAACCAACCTGGGATCGAAAAGTCATCAACTGGCACAAACTCTTCTCCGAATACGGACATGGATAGTCACTTGAACGGGAAATCCCCCAACTCAAGCCCTCCAAGTTCACCACCACAACCACCACAGAAAGAAGAATGTAAGCAGAACAAATGGACCCGAGAAGAGTATAAAGAAGTAATATACGCTTATTACTATGCATTAGGTAGGCCATCTCAAGAGAGACACACCGCAAACTCTTACAGTATATGGAGAACACGAAATCAAGACAGTAGGCCCTATTTGGACGAGAACAAATTAGTAAATGTGAGGAAGGATATCCTTAGAAATAACAGACTCACAGACAGTGAAATAAGCGCGATCAAGCACGCAACAGAAAATGACATAAATATAAGACACAAAGGAAATGAAGAATCAGATGAACAGTATAGCCCGCCACGAGGCTTAATTGAAAGACTGCCATCTGACCAAAGTACGTAAAGGCCTGAAGATACAAGAAATTCTATTGTACCTGTTAAAGATAGCCAGGAAAACGATAAAACAACAGTAACTGAAGATCTCGCATTTGCTGAAGAACACAGAGAGTCTATGGCAGAAATGAGGCAGAAAATCCTGAATACGCTTGAAGTTGTAAGACATACAAGTATGAATGATAGAGAACCACTTCATAAACTCTCAAATACAAACCAAAATAAAAAACAAATCCAAATTGGCAACTATGTAACAAATGAAATAATACAAGAATTAAAACCTGATTTTACTGAGTTAAATGAAATTATTTACGCTTCTGCTAGGGCAATTGAAACCAGCTGTATGCCCCCGAAAAAACAAAGAAAACCAAACCTGGGAAGAAATCAAACCTGGAGAAGTAAAATTGAAAAAGAGATTGAATTTATGAGAGGGGAAATATCAATATTAAATGAACTAATATGTGGAAATGATGTAAGATCCAGAACAGGAAGAAAGATGAAGAGAAAATTTGGATCCTCACCAAGAGAAGAACTGATATCAATAAAAGAAATGCTGAAACAAAAAGTCCAAGCAAAAGCCCAAAGAATACGAAGATTTGAGAAAAGAAACAAGTTTTACAAGCAAAATAAGCTGTTCACATCCAATGCCAAAAAATTCTACAGAGAAATAGGGAAGGAGAAAGTAACCGTTAAAGACCCCCCTCCCATGGAAGAAGTTCAAAACTTTTGGAAAAGGATCTGGAGTGACAAGAAGACGTACAACATAAATGCAGACTGGATTATACAAACTGAAGGATCCTACCAAAATTTACAACAACAAGCATGGGAAGACATCACAATAGCAGACGTAAGAAAGGCACTCACGAAGGCCCATAATTGGAAATCCCCTGGTAAAGATAGGGTGCCGAATTTCTGGCTCACATCGCCCCCATGCGCACACGGTAAGCTAGTTCAGCTGCTCAATGGAATTATGAGAGACCCAAAGAAAACACCTGAATGGTTAGCAAGTGGCATTACTTACCTACTCCCAAAGAATAACGAAACCAACCTTCCAAAAAACTATCGGCCTATAACCTGTCTATCCACCACATATAAAATCCTAACATCTATCCTGGCAGAGAAAACATATGCATTCATGGAGAAGAACGATATTTTCCCCATTGAACAAAAAGGGTGCCGCCGAGGCTCTTACGGATGCAAAGATCAACTCCTAATCAATTGTATGATCCTTGAGAACTGTCACAACAAGCGCAGAAATCTCAGCTCCGCATGGATTGACTATAAAAAGGCCTTCGACAGTATACCGCATCCATGGATCTTGAGATCGCTGGACATCTTCAAAATTTCCCCTGTGATTTCAAACTTCCTGAAGCACAATATGTCGTTGTGGAATACGAATCTCCAATTATACCACTCTAATGGAGTACTTGCCTCAGAAAATATAAACATCAACTGTGGAATTTTTCAAGGTGACTCACTTTCACCTTTAATATTCTGCATAGCCCTAATACCCCTTACAAGTGAATTAAACAGAACAGGGTATGGGTATAAAATTGCCAATAAAAAAATAAGCCATCTATTTTATATGGATGACTTAAAACTTTATGGTAAAGACAATAATGAACTTGAAGGCCTATTGCGCACTGTGAAAGCATTCAGCGATGACATCGGGATGGAGTTTGGACTTGAGAAGTGTGCCAAGGCCACTTTCCAGAAAGGGAAAGTGAAGACCACAAATTCAGTCCTGTTAGATGTTGGCACAGTCATAAGAGAGCTTGAGCAAGAACAAACATACAAATAGGTGGGAGGAGAAACCTCTGCACGGCAAATATGTGGCCCGCAGCAAACAAGCTGATGTTGACCAGGAGCAAACCCATCAGTGGCTACGGAGCTCAGGGCTAAAAGCAGAGAGTGAAGGTTTCATCCTGGCTGCTCAAGATCAAAGCCTATTAACCCGGAACTACCAGGCCAATGTGATGAAAAATGGAGCAGACCCAAAATGCCGATTCTGCAACGACATGATTGAAACAGTGGACCACCTAATTTCTGGATGTAAAGTCTTAGCACCAGTGGAGTATAAATTAAGACATGACAGAGTTGGCCAATATCTACACTGGCTAATAAGTCGGCATTACAATATCAAAACTGCCAACAAGTGGTATAATCACCACCCTGAGGCTGTAACTGAAGGAGAAAATGTAACGATTCTGTGGGACTTTCCAGTACATACAGACCGAACCATCAAGGCCAATAAACCAGATATTGTTGTGAAAGACCAAAACAATAAAGTTTGCTTATTGATCGACATAAGCATCCCCTGTGATCATAATATCGCGGCGAAAGAGTTTGACAAGCTCAGAAAATATAAAGACCTACTCATTGAAATTGAGAAAATGTGGCATCTCAAGGCGGTTACAATACCAGTGATCGTAGGAGCACTAGGAATGATCAAGAAGGGAACCGAAAATTATATGAGAATGATCCCTGGCTTACCATCCCTGCAAGTTCATGTTGTTGTTATGCCTAGTGTGCCATATATTTGGGGGGGGAGGGAGTTTTTGGTGTTGTACTAATGAATGTCTAAAAAAAAAATTTTTTTTTTTTAAACCGAAAATTATGTTTGTTTTAAACCTTGAGATTACATAGAAAGTATTTTGCGTAGAATATGAACAGTTCCCATGAGCACTATCTTTTGAATTTCTACCATTTTTGGGTTTCCTGGTATCTGAGTTAGGTAGCTATCAGCCCCTTTTGCTATCATTCCCAGGGCACCTGGGATTTTATTATTATTATTACTTTTTTTTTTCTTCTTTCAAATTTGCTTCCATTTCTTGCCGAGTGTCTTCCTGACTCCTAGGGCAAAGAAACTCATAGTATACATTGGTAGGCCATTAAACCAAACTCAAGAAGTGCAAAAGATTGTCTTAACTGGTACATCACACGTATTGAGAAGAGCATTGTCGATGTGAGAACTGTTGCTGCTCATGTATTTTAATTTAATTTAATTTAACTTAAAAAAATAAAAATGAACGAACTATTGAGTTTGGTTTAATGGCCTACCAATGTATACTATGAGTTTCTTTGCCCTAGGAGTCAGGAAGACACTCGGCAAGAAATGGAAGCAAATTTGAAAGAAGAAAAAAAAAAGTAATAATAATAATAAAATCCCAGGTGCCCTGGGAATGATAGCAAAAGGGGCTGATAGCTACCTAACTCAGATACCAGGAAACCCAAAAATGGTAGAAATTCAAAAGATAGTGCTCATGGGAACTGTTCATATTCTACGCAAAATACTTTCTATGTAATCTCAAGGTTTAAAACAAACATAATTTTCGGTTTAAAGAAAAAAAATTTTTTTTTTTAGACATTCATTAGTACAACACCAAAAACTCCCTCCCCCCCAAAATATATGGCACACTAGGCATAACAACAACATGAACTTCCAACCTGTTGTCTCTTGAGGTCTCTGGGTGAGACTTGGAGCCAACTTGTACAAATATAAAGCAAAAGTCAAACATAGAATAATAATAATAATAATAATAATAATAATAATAATAATAATAAATGATTTAATGATTTAAACAGAACAGGGTATGGGTATAAAATTGCCAATATAAAAAAAATAAGCCATCTATTTTATATGGATGACTTAAAACTCTATGGTAAAGACGATAATGAACTTGAAGGCCTATTGCACACTGTGAAAGCATTCAGCGATGACATCGGGATGGAGTTTGGGCTTGAGAAGTGTGCCAAGGCCACTTTCCAGAAAGGGAAAGTGAAGACCACAAATTCAGTCCTGTTAGATGTTGACACAGTCATAAGAGAGCTTGAGCAAGAACAAACATACAAATATTTAGGGATAAATGAAGGCTCTGGTATTCAGCATGCAAGCATGAAAGAGAAGATCAGGAAGGAATGTTATAGGAGAGTTCATGCAGTCCTGAAATCTGAACTAAATGCACGTAACAAGGTGTTAGCTATAAATTCCTTAGCAGTTCCAGTTGTTACTTATAGCTACAATGTGTTGAACTGGAATATGAGTGAAGTAAAGAATATAGATAGGAAAATACGCAAGCTGCTGAGTTGTAATAGGATGCACCACACAAAGGCAGACGTAGATCACCTTTACCTTCCCAGAGCCCAAGGAGGTTGAGGCTTGATCCAATTTGAACTAGCTTACAAAACAACCACAATTGGACAGGCCAAATATCTCGAAATATCGAATGACTGGATGCTAAAGCTCGTGCAAAATCACGAGAGACGAAAGAAGCTTCATTCTATCATAAAGGAAAGCAAAAAATTTGCTATTGATCTCGTGCAGGATACCCAAACGGAACAACCCGAGGGAAGTACAGCAACTATTGTTGCAAAGAAGGTGAAAATAATGGCAACGGAAAAAGCGCACGAGCAATTGGCTGATAGGTGGAAGGAGAAACCTCTGCACGGCAAATATGTGGCCCGCAGCAAACAAACTGATGTTGACCAGAAGCAAACCCATCAGTGGCTACGGAGCTCAGGGCTAAAAGCAGAGAGTGAAGGTTTCATCCTGGCTGCTCAAGATCAAAGCCTATTAACCCGGAACTACCAGGCCAATGTGATGAACAATGGAGCAGACCCAAAATGCCAATTCTGCAACGACATGATTGAAACAGTGGACCACCTAAACTCTGGATGTAAAGTCTTAGCACCAGTGGAGTATAAATTAAGACATGACAGAGTTGGCTAATATCTACACTGGCTAATAAGTCGGCATTACAATATCAAAACTGCCAACAAGTGGTATAATCACCACCCTGAGGCTGTAACTGAAGGAGAAAATGTAACGATTCTGTGGGACTTTCCAGTACATACAGACCGAACCATCAAGGCCAATAAACCAGATATTGTTGTGAAAGACCAAAACAATAAAGTTTGCTTATTGATCGACATGAGCATCCCCTGTGATCATAATATCTCGGTGAAAGAGTTTGACAAGCTCAGAAAATATAAAGACCTGCTCATTGAAATTGAGAAAATGTGGCATCTCAAGGCGGTTACAATACCAGTGATCGTAGGAGCACTAGGAATGATCAAGAAGGGAACCGAAAATTATATGAGAATGATCCCTGGCTTACCATCCCTGCAAGAAGTGTAACAATTGTCTTAACTGGTACATCACATGTATTGAGAAAAGCATTGTCGATGTGAGAACTATTACTACCCATGTATTTTAATTTAACTTTATTTCTATCAAAAAAAAAAAAAATGAACGAACTAGTGAGTTTAGTTTAATGGCCTACCGATGTATACTATGAGTTTCTTTGCCCTAGGAGTCGGGAAGACACTCGGCAAAAAATGGAAGCAAATTTGAAAGAAGAAAAAAAAAAAAGATAATAATAATAATAATAATAGGCCATGAACCAGAGGGTCAACCTTAGAATGCGAGACTAAGATTTGGCCACAAACTGGAGAGTCAATCTGAGGAATGAGCAAGTGTCTCTGCCGTACTGCATCTGCAATAGAGTGAATGAAACCATTGCCCATATCACGAACAAATGCATTAGACTTGCCCAAGACCACTACAAATTGTGGCAACACAACCAGGTAGTGAAAGTGTTCCATTGGAAACTGTTTAAAAAGTGGGGGCCAGAGAGAGGCAAGTCGTGTTATGAGCACAAACCACAGAGAGTGATAGAGTCAGACTAGCAAAATCCAGTGTGATTTCCCTATCCAAACAGATAAGGTACTAGAGCATAACAAACTGGATCTAGTGATGGTGGATAAGATGCACCACATATGCTATATAGTTGATGTTGCATGCCCCTTTGACCCATGAATAATCAAGAAGGAAGGTGGACATATAGATAGATACAACCCTCTTAAGTACAAAATGGCCCGGCTATGGAAAATGAAGAAGGGGAAGATGGTGCCAATTATTGTTGGATCCTTGAGAACAGTATCAGGAGGCATCAAGAGGAATATAAAGGAAATTGGAATACAATGCCCAATATTACAAAAGTTTGCCTTCTTGGCACAACCAGAATAATCAGGAAAGTATTTGATAGCTGGAAAGAACAGATAACATGGTATCGTAGGCTGCACGTAGTAAGTCCACTGTGCATGCAAGACTCCAGGAGCTCCAACAAAACCTCTAATAAAGAGAAAATAATATTTTTAATATTGGCAAGCTGACAGAAACATGATCACTTTGGGTAAAATTTATGGCACTTTACATTCTGAGTTTAACTTCTCTGGTGATTGACTTTGATGAAGGTAGTGAGCTGGAAGAATTATTAACATGCCTGACAAAATGCTTAATGGCATTTCATCCGCTCTTCATTCTGAGTTCAAATTCTGTTGAAGTTGACTTTGGCATTCATCCTTTCAGGGTTGATAAAATAAGTATCAGTTGAGCTCCAGGGTTGATGTAATCAATTTACTGCCCATCTCAAAATTGCTGGCCTTGTGCCAAAATTTGAAATAAATATTTAAGGCAGTGAGCTGGTGAAATCATTAGCATGGTGGGCAAAATGCTTAGTGACATTTCATTCATATTTTATGTTCTTAGTTCAAATGCTGCCAGCGTCAACTTTGCCATCAGCAAGATGGCAGAATCATCAGTACGCCAGGCAAAATACTTAGTGGTATTTCATCCATATTTTCATTCTGAGTTCAAATTCTACTGAGGTTGACTTTGCCTTTCATCTTTTCGGGGTCCATAATGCCAGTTGAGTACTAAAGTCGATGTGAGCAATTTACCTTCTACCCCAAAATTGCTTTGTGCCAAAATATGAAACCAATATTACAGAAATATCTAAAGCAGTGAGCTGGAAGAATCGTTAGCCCGCTGGGCAAAATGCTTGGTGGTATTTCATCCATCTTTACATTCTGAGTTCAAATTCCACCGGCATCAATTTTGCCTTTCATTCATTCAGGGTTGAGCACTGGGGTCAATGTAATCGACTTCCCCCTCCCCTGAACTTGCTGGCCTTGTGCCAAAATATGAAACCATTATTACATAAATATCTCATTTCATTTGTTAAACAGAATGTTTATTCTTGCTATAATGTTCTATTTCACAAGCATTTCCATAACCATTTCCTCTCTCTCTCTCTTTCTCTCCCCTTCTCTTTGTATGTATGTATGCATGCATGTGTGTGTGCTTTGTGCGTGAATGTATTTCTGTGTGTGTGTATATATATATATATATATATTTCTACATCTATGTATGTCTGTATATATGTACAGCTGTGCACTAAACAGTTGTGATGGATATGTAGTGTGTGTGTGTGTGCGTATGTGTGTGTTTGTGTGTGTGTGTGTGTGTGTGTAATCACACGTCTCATGTTTGATAACATGCATGACAAAAATTAACTGTTGAGATAAAACTCTGTTGCATGGAAAATTTTCGCAAACGTGCGCGCGCACACACACACACACACACACATACATACACACACACACACACACACACACACATACACACACACACACACACACACACACATACACACACACACACACACGTACACACACAGATAGGCTTGTTTAGCTGCCAAGATTGGCAGAGTTCTCTCCCTTTCATCTTCATGTTCAATTTGTTAAACTCTTAGAAATTCTTTCTCTGAGACAATGAAAACAGAGCAAATTTATTGACAGACGACATATAAATGGTTTAATATCAACATTAATTTGTCTGTAGCCAGTAGTTTCTCAGTTGATGAAGCCGACTTCTACTGATTGAAAGTGATTTCTTTCTTTTGTTGTTCCTACTACTATCATTTTAATGATTTTTCCTTTTTCATAGAAGTATCACAAGAGAATTGTTAAATTTGATATAATGGCAATTATACCATTAAAATATTCGTTTTTGAAAGGGGTGTAGCCTCCAATCTGATATTTTATTTGCCTTGGTGATAGTCATAATGAAATATCAGTGAGTTTAATAGCTGTGTTTGATTTTGTGGCATCGATATATGCCAATAAAATTTGCCTGACTACAGTAGGATGACAAACTTATTTAAATAACATAGATAATAGACACATATTTCAATTTATTTGAAAATGATTTGGTTCAAGTTGTCTGGGTGGGTTGGGTGTACTTTTTAAGATGAGTCTGAGATTTCCTACAATATCTACAGAAAAAGTGAGGTACTATGAAATCCAGACAACAGCAACTGAAATACTTGAGGTGGAATGAATTGCATGTTGAAGTAGGTCCACTTTGTAAGCCTGACTACATGCCAGGCTTCTTTAGTGATATCTTGACAGAAGCCTATCACAGATGGCAGCAGAATAGGAGAATTCCCAGTGAACTGTGGAATGGTAGCACTGCTGAGAAACTTTGTCAACAAGTGGGATACTATGGATAATTTCCCGGCCATAACCCTGTTGAGTAAATGCTGAGTTCAGTCTGAGCTTGGTGATGAGGTTACAAGCAGGGTAGTTAGCTTCACACTGAAATAGGTCATGAGAAAATTATCCCTAAAAGTTCTTCTGCTCTCTATAAAAAGGGAGCATTCCACAGGTCAGGCTGTCTATTTGCTACCAATGCTTTTTGGAAGGTAGACTCAGTATGCTATAACTGCTGATGCATAAATTACAAATTGAGATTCCTGGATGGTCATGTGGTCTCCATTCGTAAGGTGGGTATTTCCACAACTTGTGTTTTTGATATAAATGGAGTCTTGAGTCAAGAAAAGAAAAAGCCTGGGCACATGACTTTTGGAATGTTGTTAAGTACTCATTGTTTAGTTCCAGTCTGTCTTGAGTCCTTTCAGTCTGGTCTACCAAACTACATCTTTCACTAAGGCTACCAGACAGATAAACACAACCCGTCCTTACCAGCCAAAGGAAGGTGGTGGGGAGATCATTGCAATGAACTTAGCTGTTAGCTAAATCTATCCAGCATGTGACAACAGGTGTTCAACATAACTATGCACGTCAGTTATGCTCATGTACTGGACAAGTGTGTACATAACAGCTTCATTGTTCTGTCTGCATCTTAGACAAACCTACTTGGTGGCACTTTCATGCCTGTAGTGTTTATCTTGGACTGGCATGTCTCTCACTAGTACTGTCAGGCTAAGGAATTTTGGAAACTATCCATGGGTTCAGGCCTAAATATCCTCTGGAGTAGACCAGTCAGATGATTTTTGCTGCTGTCTTCCTATGAATGTTGTTGCTCTTTCTTGTCATTAACCTTCTATAAAATGCCAAAGTCTGTGTGACCCCTCTGGAATAGTTTTATCTTAGAACATTTTTGATTGTGATTGGTCATAATACTTATCATCTCATCCCAGTTCTTCAGTATCTGGACCAAACTAAACCCTATGGACCTAACTCTTCATGTACTAAGCTGGAGGTCCACTGAATTTTCTTGGTTGACTTTTACTCCTGTCACTGCTTTATAGTCCCTCAGTGTAGTGCTACTTGCTACTATGTGCTTTGTATCTGACACTATCACAGTAACATCATCCACATATGCTTACATGGTTTTTCCACGTTCTAGTTTGTGCAGGATGCCCTCAATGCCATTAGTTTCCACAGAAGTGGCTCAAAAGTCAGTACATACAGAAGAGATGAAAGGGGCCAACCTTGACAAATGAAGCACATGATACTGAATGGTTCTGATTGGTGACCTTTCTCCGTAACCACCAAGCGGGTGTCACTGTACATTGCAGTAATTCAACTGCAGGAGACAGGACTGGAACCAGCAGCCATGTGGAGAACCATCAAATATTACCAGTCACCCTTTTGAAAGTCTTTGATTGATCTAAATTGATCAGGGTCCCACCTATGCTAGGTTCCTTATCCACCCTCTCTATAATGTATCTCTTAAGGTAGAGGTTATCATACATAGCCTGTTTTTGATGGTGCATGTTTATGCTGCTATCATAAACATCAGTTAAAATCACCAACCCCTTTTCAATGTGGTGCTCTCTGTATAGGCCCTTTCTCAGTAGTGTCACTGTTTCTTAAGTAACAAAAACATAGATTCTCCTATTCTACTACCAGTTGCAGAAGATATCTGCCAAGAGGTATACAAATAAATCTGGCATGTTAAAGTAGTGTTCATAGAGCAGACTATTCAAATCAATCGATTTTCCCACCATGCTGCCAACCATCACTTTCATGACTGTTATTGGTCTTTTGTAACATTCTGCCTCTCTCACTGAGAGTTTCAGCAGGTGAAGTCCATTCAGCAATCTGGCTCACAACTCACCCCAAACATGGGTTGGATGATTTGACAGAACCTAATGAACCTGAGGACTTTATTATGTCTGATACATTGGAAAACAAGCATACTGCAGGAGTGCAAAATGGTAATAGAAGCACTCATTAACCAGGACAATTTTGTGGGCTTACAACTTGGTACCTGGGGCGGGATGTCAAATTGGGTTGGTAACTTCTGTGATTGAAGTGGAGTTTGGTTAATCTTCTCAGGATCTGGTTTAGTTCAATTTCCCATGTGAACAAGAACTAGTGAGAGATTCTCAGCAAGTTTGCTAATCACATTCAAAACTGAGTTGAGAAAAACCAGCCCCTAAAAGGTCAAGCAGAAGTAATTTATGTTAGTATCATCTGATTATTGTGTCATGTCCCAAGAAATTTCTGATCAGATTGGAATGTATGCACTTTCACTTGTTTTAGGAAAAAGCAGGTTTCACTGGCCAGGTTAGTGGCTTGGTGGCTGAAGATGCAGTAATGTGTTGAGTTAGTAAAAGCTTTAGAAATTCCTGGATTACTATGGTGTTGATCAGTTGTGATTGCCATTTATGTGACACCTTGTTTTCACAGTTTATCTCTTTGACCATGTTGCAGTCCTGGATTAAATGCATTGTATTTTTCTGTAAGTCTTAGATTCAGTTACATATTTGTTTGCTTATTTTTTTAATCATCCTTAAAGTACCTGACATTTTAGAGACTGTATCTGCTTTCTGATCCCAACATTTCTAGTTAGCTCAGTTTCCAGATTTATTGTAGAGGACTTTCAGCCAAGGAATTATGAATAATTTACAGAAATCCCTAGCTTAGCATATTCTACAAAAAGCATTGTCAATTCTGGATAAACTCTACAGGCTCACTATCAGCAACAGATGGACCTGTTTATTAGCAAGCTGGATGATGAAACTGTTCTGCACACATTGATTCATGTGGAGATATGCTGAACAGCTGTTCTCACATTTTGGACATATCCAGCAACTAGTACAGTTAATAGTGAGGATCATTCTTCTAAGATGGGCTTGCAGATTTTGTTTGTCCAGTGGTCATGGCAAAAGCAGTTGCATGATTGACAACACTAAAAGGACTGAAACCAAGACCTATCTCTTTGACAAGAACCTTCTCAACTTCTATGAGTCCACCTTGAAGTGAACAGTGGTAGTAGTTAAGGAGTCCTCCAGTAAACTTTGTGAAATATGATGGTGAAGCATGATCTTCAAACGTTGGACCTCACGGAGGCAATGACTAGTGACTGAGGCCTTTGGCAATGTGCCATGTTTGAGAAGACGTATCAAACCAAATGAAATCATAGTCATGACTGATGCCAGTGTCACGTAACTGGCACCCATATCACTGGCATGTAAAAAGCACTTTTTGAGCGTTAGCCTTCATAGGGACAATGACAAATGACTGAGACCTTCGGCAATATACCATGTTTGGGTAGAAGACCCATCAAGCCAAGTGAAATCATAGTTGTGGCAGATACTGGGGTCCTGCATCTGGTACCTGTGCCAGTGGCATGTAAAAGCACTTATTACATTCTCAGAGTGTTTGGCATTAGGAAGGTCATCCAACCACAGAAACCATGCCAAATCAGATTGGAGTCTAATGACGCCCCACCGCTTACCAACTCTGGTCAAACCATCAGATCCATGCCAGCGGACATTAAAAGATGATGATAATGATGAATGGCCCACGGCAATGGCCCTTCTTTCAACAAACACCTGTGAGTCAGAGAAGACAGTTGAGAGAAGATATTTGCCTTTTAGTAGTCAAAGTAATCTGGGTCCTGTAGGGTTGGTTGATTGACACCTAGCTAGTTGTCTTTCCTTTAGAAACCTCTCATTTTATGGTCTTTACATGCTAACATTTCCCATGCCTGTGTTATTTTTTTTTTTATAAACAATTCTATATAAATCTCAGCATTTTTGTAATTTCTCCTTCTGATGTCCTGTCATCTATTGCCCCTGTGGCAAATAAAAGAAATTGTCATCATCATCATCATCGTCGTCGTCGTCATTGTCATCATCGCAATCATTGTTGTCATCAGCATTAACTTCATCATCATCGTCATCATTAACCTGATATTTACCAGTTGATAGCTAAATGGCAGCATCTAATTATCTTTATTAATTCTTTGTTGTTGGCAAGCAATTCACTCTTTCTGTTTTCCATTTGTTCCAAAGAATTTTCTGTTAGGTTTGGAGCAAAGCCATAGGAGCCAGCAGCCAATTGAAAGTAATGCTATGTTATCAAATAATGAACTGATGATGGCTGCATCATTGAGATTCACTTCCTTCAACCATTTTTCTAAGTTGTACGCTTCAGATTTTCACCCAGCACCAACACCACTACCACCACCATCACCATTATCCTTACCATTACCACTGTCATCATCAATGCATCACTACTTATTACTTCTACCATCAGAACCACCATCACCACCATGGCTGTCATCACCACCACCACAATCATTGACACAACCACCATCACCATCACTACCATAAGTACCACAAGTTAACAACATTACTGTCGTCACCACTACCGCCACCACTTCTACTACTATTACCGCCACTACCACCACTACCACTATCATATCATGACTATTACAACCACCACCAGTAACAACACCAGTACCATCACCACCACCACTTCTGCTACTATCACCACTACCACAATCATTCTTGCCACTACCACCATCACATCGCCACTATTACAAGTACTCCACCTACAGCCACCCAGCCACCACTACCATCATAACTGCTAAAAATAGTCAATATTAAATTAAATGTTATAATTAAGATATTGCTCATGATCAAGACAGTGGTGTGTTTAGACTAAATCATGTTAGTCATCATCATAATAACCATCGTCATCATCATCATCATCATTACCTACTTCATTGGCAACATCACCACCATCAACAACATCATTACTTCTTCACCATCATGACAACCAAGAGCACCATCACCACCACCACTACCACTACTATCATTACCAACACCTTCACTACCATCATCATTGACATCACCCTCAATACAAACAGCCTCATTCTCATACATGTTGACATGACATCACCAACTCTACAACACATTGCATCATCGCTTGTCACAATCTCAGAGATATTGATATCACCAATTCCAGCTTCTCTGCTTCATTTAATTTCACCATTTTCTCATCACTCCATCAGTTGATAAAACAAGTTTTCTAGTACCAGTAATACATTAGTTACAAAGCATGTTAAACTGACACTGGATGCTCCCCTTCCCGCTATAATAATTGGTGTTCTATGTCTGATGAGCACATTGAATCAATAGCAAAAGTTTCTACAATCAGTAATACGCTGAGGGTAGATGTCCTCTGTAATGTTTGGTAAAGCCTGTCTGGTTAGAAATTTGAATTATTAGGGAATTGTACTGTGGAGAAATAAATCACTCTTAAGTCTTAAGTTGTAACATTTGAATTTATTGTTCTACAACTTTCTCTAAGATCTAACTCAGAATTGTAATGCATGAGTTGTGCTTGTAAATTTATAAATTCAGAGTCATAACTTCTGAGTCACAGTTCCTGATAATAAAAGCTCAATATTTTAGGACACTTCAGGCATATTGATGATACACTACCAATGCAAAAATCCTACTCCAAAGTCATGTTACCACTCTGTATGTAAATACTATGAGAATTTTCTTAAACCTACAGTGTACTATAAAAATTTCAAACGATAAAAGCAATCTATGAACTTCCTCCAGTCTGTAATTAACTTCATCTTTAATTTTACTGTAATGTCTCTCTTCATAATATATCTAATTTACAAATTTATAGGTCATCATGGTGCATATTCTTAAAAAGGACGAAATAATACTTTACCTGATCACCACTAACTAGAAATTATAAGAACTTTGCCGTAGATAAAAAAAAAAGGAATTTAAATCTGATATAAATTTATTTTTGTGAACTCTTTGTGTGCTTTTCATATTTGTTGATTTTGTATTAAAATTTCTAATCCTGTCTCAAGTTGTGAGGAAATAGTGCCTCCCTTTGTATTAATGGCCATCCACAGAGTGCCACTCATGTACTTACATACACACACACACACACACCACACACACACACACACACACACACATATATATATATATACATACATGTAAAGGAGCATGGCTTAGTGGTTAGGGTAATCGGCTCATGATTGTAAAGTTGTAAGTTCGATTCTTGGTGGCAAATTGTGTCTTTGAGCAAGACCTTTTTTTCCAATCAGCTGGCAAAAATGAGTTGTACCTGTAATACAAAAGGTCGGCCTTGTCATCTTCTGTGTCACGCTGAAGCTCCCTGAGAACTATGTGAAGGGTACGCATGTTTGTGGAGTATTCAGCCACTTGCATGTTAATTTCACAAGTAAGCTGATCCATTGATTGGACCTGCTGGAATCCTCATCAATGTAACTGACAGAATGCCTGTAGATATATATACATATATATATACGCACACATACACACATTTATTTTTATATTTATATATATATTTATATGTCTACCAAATTTGTTTGACATAAGGTCATGGTAGAAGACATTTGCCTAAGGCACCACACAGAGGAATCGGTCTCAGAACAATGCAATACCAATGTGAACTTTATAATGAAATGGTCTGCTTGCTTCAAGTTAGCTAATTTTTATTTTACCTTTTCCTATGACATGCTTTAGTTTTTTTGGGTTTTTTTCTCACAGAATAAATGATATTATTCTTGTGACATGTTTGCACAGATGAGTGAATCAGTCTTTAGAATTAATATTTCTTTTTTATCTGTTTCAATTTTAGAGTTAGAAATTTAAAAACCTGAAGAGAATTTCACTTTATACCACAGAAAATTAATCAATGAAGAACTGAGACTGATGTCTGCTATTATTTTACAATATTTACAAGTGAATACATGAGTATTTGTGTGTATGTATATTTGAGTAGCTGTGTGGTAAGTTGCTTGTTTACCAACCACATGGTTCCGGGTTCAGTCCCACTGCGTGGCACCTTAGGCAAGTGTCTTCTACTATAGCCTCGGGCCAACCAAAGCCTTGTGAGTGGATTTGGTAGATAGAAACTGAAAGAAGTCCGTTGTATATATGTATATATATATGTGTGTGTGTGTGTTTGTGTGTCTGTGTTTGTTCCCCTAGCATTGCTTGACAACTGATGCTGGTGTGTTTATGTCCCCATTACTTAGTGGTTCGGCAAAAGAGACCAATAGAATAAGTACTGGGCTTACAAAAGAATAAGTCCTGGGGTCGAGTTGCTCGATTAAAGGCGGTGCTCCAGCATGGCCACAGTCAAATGAACCCGGAACCATGACTGAAGCAAGTAAAAGAGTAAGAGTAGATATATATATATATATAGTTTATTGTTTCATTAAGATAACATCAACAACATAAGTACTTCATCCAGTGAGAGATAAATATTATTTATTGTACACAGTATAAAGATGAGAGCTACTAAGTTTCTTACTGTGAAGACATGTGGTTAGACTGGTTTTTATAACATGCCTTGTGTCTCCAATCAATCTTCAGGTTGAAGATTTCTGATTATTAGAATATAGTTACATATACACAGATTCAAAGCTGTAAATAGGTGTCTAAAGATACATACAGACATTGGCATATAGATGTGTGTGTGTGTGTTTGTGTGTCTGTGTTTGTTCCCCTAGCATTGCTTGACAACTGATGCTGGTGTGTTTATGTCCCCATTACTTAGTGGTTCGGCAAAAGAGACCAATAGAATAAGTACTGGGCTTACAAAAGAATAAGTCCTGGGGTCGAGTTGCTCGATTAAAGGCGGTGCTCCAGCATGGCCACAGTCAAATGAACCCGGAACCATGACTGAAGCAAGTAAAAGAGTAAGAGTAGATATATATATATATAGTTTATTGTTTCATTAAGATAACATCAACAACATAAGTACTTCATCCAGTGAGAGATAAATATTATTTATTGTACACAGTATAAAGATGAGAGCTACTAAGTTTCTTACTGTGAAGACATGTGGTTAGACTGGTTTTTATAACATGCCTTGTGTCTCCAATCAATCTTCAGGTTGAAGATTTCTGATTATTAGAATATAGTTACATATACACAGATTCAAAGCTGTAAATAGGTGTCTAAAGATACATACAGACATTGGCATATAGATGTGTGTGTGTGTATGAGAGAGAGAGAGAGTAAGTGTGTCTATGTATATACACATGTACATATATGTGTGTGAATGTGTGCATGTGTGAATGTATATATGTGTGTGCATTATCAGAATTGTAATCATCATTGTTTAACATCCGTTTTTCATACTGGCATGGGTTGGGCTCATCAACCAGAACTAACAAGCCAGAGGACTGCACCAAGTTCCAATGTCTGCTTTGGCATGGTTTTTACAGCTGGATACCCTTCCTAACATTAACCAATTTACAGAGAGTACTAGATCCATTTTACGTGTCACCAGCAATAATGAGGTCCCTGAATAACATGTAAGACAAGACCCCTAAACTGAGTGGGGCTGTAATAGAGGGACACGAAGAAGTGTCTTGTTGAAGAGGAGATACTTGGCTTCTCCAGAGAGAGAGAGAGAGATGGGAAGAGTACAGCCTCAACACTGCTGGTGACAAAGGGCCTCTCGCTCAGAGTAAAAGGTAGACTGTATGATGCATGTGTACCAACAGCCATGCTACATGGCAGTGAAACATGGACTGTGACTGCTGAGGACATGTGTAAGCTCGCAAGAATGAAGCCAGTATGATCCGATGGATGTGTAATGTCAGTGAGCATACTCGGTAGAGTGTAAGTACCTAGAGAGAAAATTTGGACCTAAGAAACATCAGATGTGGTGTGCAAGAGAAACGGCTGTGCTGGTATGGTCATGTGGTGAAAATGGATATGGATAGCTGTGTGAAAATGTGCCACACCCTAGCAGTTGAGGGAACCTGTGGAAGAGGTAGACCCAGGAAGACCTAGGATGAGGTGGTGAACCATGACCTTCGAATATTGGGCCTTACTGAGGCAATGACTAGTGACCAGGACCTCGACAAGCCAAGTGAGATCATAACCTCATGGCCTATGCCAGGAGTGTAACCAGCCCTTCACTGGACACTAAACTCTGCTTGCAAAGACTTGTTAAGGCAAGTGAAATCAAAATCAAATTCGATGACTGGCATCCATGCTAGTCGAGTGCTTAAGAGTACCATACAAGCACGATCATTGCCAGAGCAACAAGCTGGCCTCTGTGCCAATGGCATGTGAAAAACACCATTCGAGTGTGATCGTTGCCTGCATCGCCTTACTGGCACTTGTGCTGGTGGCACATGAAAAAACATTCAAGCAAGGTCGTTGCCAGTGTCGCTCGACTGGCTCCTGTGCAGGTGGCACATAAAAAGCACCATTTGAGCATTGCCAGTACCGCCAGACTGGCCCTCGTGCTGGAGGCACATAAAAACACCCACTACACTCTTGGAGTGGTTGGCATTAGGAAGGGCATCCAGCTGTAGAAACTCTGCCAGATCAGAATGGAGCTGGTGCAGCCATCTGGTTCGCCAGACCTCAGTCAAATCGTCCAACCCATGCTAGCATGAAAAGCGGACGTTAAACAATGATGATGATGATGATATATATATATATATTTGTGCTTTGGTGCAACAAAAGGCCAGCAATTTTGAGGGGGAGAGGTTAGACAACACCATTGATCCTAGTACTTTTCTGGTACTTTATTTTTCTGATCCTGCAAGGATGAAAAAACAAAGTTGGCTGTATCGGGATTTGAACCCAGAATAATAAATGCAAGAGTAAATACGGCTTGGTATCATTGCCACTGCTCTAATGATTCTGCTTGCTACTATTACACCAATCTCACTAGGAAGATCAGAAAATTTTTATTATTACATCTGTCTCACTTTGAAGTTGAAATTTATTTATACAATGTTTTTTGAAGGAATCTGATTACCAAAACCATAGGAAATCACTCATTCTTTAGGTAACCCCGCCTTCCAACACTTAGTGAAATGCAGGAACAGGCTGAGGCTTGTCTTTGCTTCTGACTCAGAATCTAAATCCTGACAGGTCATCTGCTGATCCATTCAAACCCACAAAGCAATAACATTTTGCTCAAAACCTGTCTCCCATCATACTTGTATTGATCTGTCAAAATTTCATCGATCTCCACTTCAATCCCTTCCCCAACACTCGATTCCTGGTTAGAAAACCCAGTCATCTATAACCTCATAAAAAATGAGCAATTATCTATAGACAACTTTGAAGACAAATTCAAGCACTCCATCACAATACTGTGGTACCCACTCCACCATAAATGACTAAGATAATGATTCTCAGAGAACAATTGTCAATAGGGGTATATTGCTGTTCTTTCCAGAAAAGAGCCTTAAAAGTCTGAAACAGAAAAGTCACAGAAATATTTTTCCAATACAATGTAGCTTTTAGGTTTCTCGATATGTACACTCCATTTTGCTATTAGAACAGATGATGGCTTTCAGTAGAACACCATAAGACTGCAGAAAGTCAAAGATTTTCCATTATTCTCATGAAAATCAGCAATGCAGTGCTAATAATTGAAAGCATACATATGACACGAAGCCGTTTCAGCACTCAGGTTATTCAATCTATTCGGCTTGTTCATGTGTGCATGAACACATATTTCTTGAAGGAAAATGTTTGCTGTTTCTAGTAGGTCAAAGTACTGCATATAGATGCTCCCTTGCCTTTTGCCGATGATGTGACTGCCATCATTCATACAGTACTTCTGATAGCTCTTGTATCTGCATTTTCTTGCAACTGATTCGTATTTTATTGTTCTTGTACACACTTACATTTGCACTTATTGTGGGGCATGGTCACCTCTTTTCTCTCCAGTTTGTATGCATTTCCTACATAGTACATAGACTTCTTAATGCTTCTGCTTACAAATTTAAATCTCAAACTTTGGTTAACACAATGCTATAGTAGAAGACACTGGCTTACAGTTGCTATACAGGGAGAAGGAACCCCAAAATACATGGATCGAAAATAAACTTCTTAACCACATACACAAATATGTAGGAATGTATGTGTGTATACACATAACACTATATATATATATATATTATATATATATATATATATATATATATGTATATATATATATATATATATATACAGCGTGCAATGGGTAAATTGTTGTCATTTTATATTTTTGATTTCATGCATGTGCATTGTTTGTTTTTGATGTTGTTGACTACACATTATAGTAGGGTCAGTTGGGCACTATCTGTGAGAAAAGTACTACCATGACACAATTCACTCTGCTAGAAATTTGGAAACATCATGCTGTACTGCTTGACATTCATGCCAGAAGCTCCATTACAAACATTTCAAAGTGTTTTTTTGTCAATCTAAGGACAATGCTATCTGAGGACATGTACTGAGAGTGATAAAAATCAGACATCCAGTCAACATCATGGTGTTTGGAGTGATCACTAGTGATGGCAACGTTATGCCTTCAAAGATGAACTGAAGGCAAGAATTATGGCAGCATTCACCAACTTAAACAAGGAGACTGTCCAGAAGAATTCACACCCAGAACTTTTCAGAATTGCTGATATGGCTAGGGGAAAAAGCTTTTTCAATTTAGTTGTATTTAGCATAATTTCACTTACTTATGATTAGATTTTATTAAATTTTCATTAAATAAAAATAATTTCTGTTTAACAGGTATCACTTTGAAAGCTATTAAATTATGAAGTGTTTGTGTTTATAATAAACATTGTTTTACATTTCTTGCTCACAAGAAATTATGTCTGATCTTTAGCATACTTCTGTATGTCTTCTCAAATCACAATCATAGAAAAAGTTGTTGAATATTCAACAAAAACAAAACTGATAAATACGCATAAGTGTTGCAAAATAAGTTTAATTACCAATAAACATCAGTTTGGATGACACTTTACTCAATTGACAGAGGAAGGTGATCGATCAAACTGATTATGTAAACAGAATTCTGATGGGTTGAAAGTGTCTTCTTGTCTCAAGCTCTGATTTTTTGCTTATTCTTGTTGGAACCTTTGATATGGAATATTGAAATTTTAATCCCTTTCACACTTATAAAATGTCAAGCAAAATTTGTCATTACTGTTTTAGCCAGGAGACCAAACTGATAGTTTGGTAACCCACCAAAATAAAAATTAAAAATCAAAAGGAGAAAATATACAGCTTTGAAAGTTTAACTCAGTGTTTATTGAACAAGAGAAGTGTGAAATTTATGAAGCAACTTGTTAGAATGTACACGTCTGTGAGAAGACATAAACAAGAAAGGCAAAAATCTACTATACCAAAAGAACTGGTAATACATACATTACAAGTGTTCTATGAAAAGAACATAAAGTTGCTGCATAATTCAACATGAATGTGAAACAACATTAAACATCGTATAAGGTATATGAAGGTTTCTGTAGGAACACTTAGTCATATTCACTTAGTTGGTTTACATGTGCAAGAAGGAATTATGATGTTGTCGTCAGCATTAGATGCAATAAAATATGGCCTGGACTATGATTACCAGCATGAACGTCAAACTTCAAAAAGTAGTTAACCATTTAATGGTTTTAGTAAATTTATACAGAAAAAGTAAGCATTATACCGTCCAGCATAAATAAAAGTCAACTTCATTATATTCTTTCTGTAAAAACCTATTTTGACATTAAATGAGTCAACTTCCAGTACAAATGCTTTACATTTGTACGACATTTTTCGACAAAGAAAATTCTGGAAATGCTCTACTCATATAATTTACACACTCACAAAAGTTTCTTTTTGTTTTTCCAAAAAAAGTGCGTGAATTACATGGGTTTTTATAGTATGTTTGTCATGTGTTTCAACTTCTAAATGCAAATACACTACAGTTACCATGGAGAAAAGTCTCTCTTATGGTAAAAAGGTATGAAAACACCCAGTTCATTCAGTATTGCCATCTGTTGGGAATCTCAGACATTGATATTTCAAGTTTTTTGACTCTTGTCAATGAGATGTACCTAAGAGATGATTCTTTATTATGATAATTAATATCTTACTTAGAAAAGGACAATACAGGACATTACAAACAAATACTGCTATTATGAGTTCATATTATGATGATTTTAAAAATTCAATGATGTATATAATATTTTAAAATTTTGTGCCTTTTACAAATAAATCATGACTGTTCAACAACTACACCTTGCTTTTACCAGGAATGAGATTAAGTAGGGTCAATGACGCCCAACTTCCTTGCTACATCCTTCCATCTTTTCCTGAATATACTTTGTGACAGTTATCTCCTCTCAAGCCCTATCTTGCTCTTCAGATGATATCTGAAGTAATACAGCAGTCCAGGGCTGAAGATGAAGGAACCTATCATGAGTGCTTACATTCTAGTTCTCCATACACACATCTCTCCCCACTGCATGTAACTTAGCCCTAATCTACACCATTCGTGTTTGGCTTTGAGATGTCGGAACAAAACCACTCTCACTGCCATCACTCTGGATGCAGAGCCAGATTCCATGGCTTCCTCTAATTCCTTAATTAAGTTCCCTTCTATTCTAGTCTTCTCTAAACTTAGCTGATTACTAAATCTAAGAGACTCAGAACAAATGGCTTAATTGGGGGTGCACCACCACCTATTATTAATGATGGCTCCGCATAATGCCCTCTGCACTAACTCCTTAACCCAGGCACGGAAGGTTTTACAAGTCAAATTAGACTTGTTCATTTTCCAGTACCCTGGTCCCTGTCTATGACACTTATGTAAGTAAGTACACCTCACGCATCACAAACTTGTGATCCATGTAAGGGACACAACAAAAGCATAGACAACTAAGCGTATTCTTATCTCTATCTCTAATGAATATCCTATCTAAATAAGATCTGCGTGAACTGTTGTTATTAGTCCACGTCTACTGTAGAACGAGTGGTTCATCCAGTCTATATTGATCAACTAGGTTATAGCTTCTTAGTAGCCTTTTGAGGCCAGGGTTTTCTTTTCTATCAGTCAAGCTAACACTATCTACCCATGCATCAATAATAGCTATCCAGGTCCCAAAGAAAACCAGTTTGTCTATACTCTTTAGGTGCGTAGATAGCTACCAGCCTGAAGGATTGTTTACTTATGTGTGTCACATCCAAAACGACCAGCTTACCTTCTGGGATCAGAAAGACTGTACTTACCTGTACGTCCAAGTTTTGTCTGAATAAGACCACTACACCCCTGCATCCCGCCGACTAGGAGAAAGAAATATTTCGTGGCCATTCAGAAGAGGCGAAAACACTTGTGGCCCATTCAGCTCAGACTCAGTCACAACACAAACATCAATGTTTAGTGACCTAAGGTCGTTCAGGAGACAAGTTTTTTTTTTCCATCTCAACCCCAGGCCACGTGCATTTATACACCCTAACTTAATCTCTATGGTAAAAGTTTACTTACATTTTAAGTTTGGGGAGGTGTTGCATGAATTCGGCAACCTTCCCATCCTTTTCTTTCTGCAGTGTAGCTGCTGGCGCTAAACATAAACATTTTGTCTGCCATCTCCTGGCTTACATCATGAATTTCTTTGACCTCTTGGAACAGCTCTTCATCCATTCTCGCCAGACAGATGTTAGACGGCATGTCTTTTATTACTTTATGTACATGCACCTTATGATGCAATCAAACTAATCTTGCTAATACAGCATTTTTTCGTTGAAAGAGACTATATTTTCTTGTGCTTTGGGGTGGGGTTTGGTAAAGGGTTTTAAAATGGGGTGGAGTGAAGAATTTTTTCTTGTGTGTCTGTGATGATTTTGTTTGTTTTCTTTGTCTGGGGAGGGGAGTCTGGGGCTTGGGTTTTTTGCTTTTGTGTGATATGACCATGGTAAATTCCATATCCTCTTCCACCACAAAAGTTGTTTTCTACTTTTTTCTCTTGGATTTCTTGCTCATCTTTTTCCTTCTTTTCTTTTACTTTCTCTTCCTTTTCTTGTTGTTCATTCATGTTTTCTTTAGTATTTTCTTTTTGAGGAGGGGCTTCAGTCTTTTTTGGTTTTTTTCTCACATTCGCCATACTTGAAGCACCGAGGCCTATGTCCCTCAACTGCGACTCTGACGCTCAGCCCCTCTCCTATAAAAACTCTATTGGGCAGCATTTCCAACACTTCATTCGAAGGTTGTACAAACATTTCGAGTGTCTCTCCCCTCCAATTCACTGCCTCCCTCTACTTCATTTGCAGTATCACCTCCATGTCATAAATTACGGCTGCTGCTATCCACATCATACCCAGCTGGTATTTCTTCCACTGTTATCTTGGCAGTTCTTCACTCTAGATATGTGGGTAGCAATATGATTTCTTCATTTTTCAACGTTCTTGTTGACACCTCTCTTACATTATTTGCGTTTTCGAACTGTGCCTCTACTGTGGCACTCCTTATCCCATGTAGTACGTAGGTAATTTGGTTCCAAATGGGTGCCAAGCACCTCTCCACTACCTCATTCTTTACTGACATGATTCTTTTTACCTTTATATTGAATATTTTGTACACCACTGTTTTTGCCATTAAACTTTGTACCGTTTCCTGCAGGGGCAGTAACTTGGTATCATTACCATATTTCCTGATTAAGTTGCAGTACTTGAACAATTGTTACATGGTAACATTCATTTCTATTAAATTTCAGCCTACAGCAGCCAAAAAACTGGGGTTTTCCTAAGTTTCTTTTTGAACATTAGCTGACTTTTCCTTCACAGGGAAATCCTTTTTGATAATAAATTAAATTCCATTTTGCAAAATATAGCTTCCTTCAACAGGAATAAACACACAAATTTCAAAAATAATTTTTGATAAAAATTAATATTTTTACTCTACAATGAGTAAAAATAACAGAAAAAACAGTTCAAATCCAACAAGTGTAACAAACAGTACAATAACAATGAGCATTAAACAGAATGAACTCACAAAAGCAACAGCAGCCAAACGAGATGTAGGTGAGAGATGCAACTCTGAACAAACTTAATAAAGCTATAGCTTTATATATAATTCAGTCAACATGTTCACTGATTTGTGCTAGTAGATCACCTGATCAAATTAATTAACAGAGCATAGGTGCAAAGCAGTGTTTAGGTATGAGCAAAGTTTAGGTTAGTTGAAATATGTTTGTCACATACTTCAAGTGCTTAAGGCAAATACACTGCAGTTACCATGGAGAAAAAATATCTCTCTTATAGTAAAAAGGTGTGAAAATACCCAGTTTGTTCAGTGTCACCATCTCTCGGGAATCTCAGACA
>NC_043000.1:81091759-81134259 GCF_006345805.1 Octopus sinensis
ATTTCTTTTATTAAACACAAGGCTCTTATAAAGATGGGACGATACAAAGACAGCCGAAACAATACAGTGGGGTACACAAAACATATAGCAAATGAAATTATGAATAAAATGATGAATGAAATGAAATGTCTTACCTGCCCACCACAAGCAGGCAGTTTCATTTTACTGTTTATGTATATCATTTAACTTTCTGTTCAATATTCTGCTTTGTATCTGTTTTTTCCCCCTGTTTTTGAAAAGTCACTAGTAATTCAAATTTAAAAAATGTTTGACTTATTTTCTTTTATAATAAAAACTGCATTATATCCTCAAATGCCATCATATCAAAACTGCAGTGGCGATACCTCTATCTCCTCTCCAAATAGCTCCTTCAACCTCTAACCCATCTCCTTCTCAAGCAAGACCTCCTTGAATCCTTTGGTGCACACCTTAAGGCTCAATTTCACCCTAATAACATGTTTCATTTTAGTGATCCTTTTTTCAATCTTCACATTTTTTCTATACTGCATGAATGTTCATATACTTCTCCTTTGGCTCTTCTCTCTGTTTACCATCACCAAACTCTTCTGTTGTCACTGGTATCTCCAATTCTTCCCTCTCTGCATGTCTCTAACTCAATGCCGCTGACATTTCTCCTCTATCTTCCCTTTTTTTCTGTCCTTTTGCATTCCCCTCCTTGCTAGTTGGTGGTATCAATCTCTGTTTTCTCTCTGTGTCTTTCTCATTTGATTTTGTCGGTATCTCATTTCTTTTCTGCTTGTTCACTTCTCCCTCCTTTGGTAAACCTTGTCTCTCCTCTACACTTCCTTTTCTTTTCTTCATGGGACTCTTTGTTGGTGAGTCTGCATTTCCTTCTCTCTTCTTTCTCTTCACCACTGTGTACATTTCTTCCATATTTTCCACTGACCTCTGCTTCTCTATACCTTGAACCTCTTCCTCTCCTTGCCATTCCTTCTTCGTCATTCCCTCTTCATGTTTCTGGGGACACTTAGCTTTCATGTGTCTCTGTACTCCACACTGAAAGTATATGGGAGGGCTTCTCTCCATTATCACTCTTAGCTTCGTCTCGTCTGGTAACACTACCTCTTCTGCAATTTTGTGGTGGTCTGGTAAACTGATTTGTATCGTCACCTCAAGGCCATATCCCCAACAGTTTACCTCTGTTCTTGTTATTTTGAGAATTTTCATCTCTTGTTCTGTGTTGTATAGGATGGCTGTCACCAGCCATGCCTCTTCAATCTCCAGGGGCATACTGCCAATCTTAACTTTGGCCGCACGTTTGCCACAGTAGGTTGGCAGTAGTACCCACTCAGATGATCTCAAAGGCACAGTAGAGTGCTTTATTGCTTCTTGTTTGCTCGCAAAGTAAACCTCCACTGTATCATATTTCTTGCCTCTAGTATAAAATGTTGCAAGCCTTTTAATATCTTTTAAACAACCCTTTACTGCCTCTGCTGTCACTATTTCAATCCTTTTGGTAGCTATAGATAGCATTTTATAGATCAATGTCCTTTTGTCTGCCTTCTCAATTACTTCCTTGGGCGGGGTCAGCCTCAGGCTGTCTCCTACCTTCGCTATCAGTTTGTTGAAATTCTTTAAATTCGTCTCCTCTATCTTCACCTCTCTTGCTTGTAAAATATCCACCGTCAAACTTTTCCTAGTTACTGCAGCGTAACTGTCGGCTGGAACTGGTTGACTCTGCATTACTTCATTAGTAACAACTTCAACAATAAATGGGAACAAAAACAAAAATTAACAGGTAACGAACAACAATTCAACAATTTCAATAATTCGACAATTAGGTACAGTAGACCTTCAGCAATTAAGCAACTAGCAACTTACATGAAGCAACTAACAGCAAACTACAAGAGGGAATCAAACAACTTGACTACTCTGGAGATACAACTATTTCTGACCACCTACTAAAACTTCCTTTATTTATAGTAACTATGTTATTCGATTTGTCACATGGGAGGGGTGTACCATTATTCCTAATTTTCTAGAACATCTCCCATTATAAGTTTTTCTTAGGTAGTGTCCTTTTATTTAGCTATAATTGTTTTTATTCACTCCACCTCCCTTATTTTAGTTTTTCTTCATACAATTTAATATTTTTTGCCCTTGGCATCTATTTTTAGGAACTCTTTATGCTTTCTTTTCCTCTCACTTGTACACCTGGGTTCAATCACTTGCAATGGTGTTGGTACTTGGAACATATCGTACAACCATTCCATCTCTTTTTCAGTTGGTTCCTGTGCCTTTTTTGTATGCCTTTTCTACTTTTTACCCAATACATAATTTTACCTATGCATTTGGTAATTACACCATCTTCCCAACTCTGCTTTCTATTCTTGTATGCTCTCATATACACCTTTTCGCCAACTTTAAAAATCTTGCTATGTCTTCCCTGACACTTTCTTTTCTGCCAGGTAGCAATTTATCAAAGACTGTTTCTACTTTCCTTGCAAACATCAACTCCACTGGTGAGCTACCTGCTAGTGTATTCGGATTTGGTGTCACATGGTACTCTCTTAAGAATTGTTGTAGAGCTACCTCATCTGTGACTTCCTTATTTGACTTTCTTAGGGCCCTCTTGAAGGTGTTGACAAAGTGTTCTGCCTGTCAGTCAGATCTGGGATGGTATGGTGCAGTGGTTATATGTTTTACCATGAACATTTCACAAAATATTTAAAATCTGCTTGACACAAATTACATTCCATTGTCAGACGCTATTTTGTTTGGGATGCCAAATCTTGCAAACAATTTGTATAAAAAATTTATCACAATCGAGGAGGTTGGTTTCTAACACTTGCAAGTTTCGGGCCATTTCGAGAAACTCTCAACTACCACTAAGTAGTAAGAACCATTAAAAGGACTTGCAATATCAATGTGTAATCTCAACCATGGAACATCTACTTTTGAAGAATGTTTACTTTTTATTGTAGGCAATTTTTCATTTCGTTATGGCTTATATACAGGTTTTCTGCTCTGTTTTACTGCAATTTTTTGTTTCAATCCCACAGCTGCATTCAAGCCTTCAACTGAACTGACTATATTTCCATACAAAACACTTATGGGCATTTTCCATACTTTGAATAGTTCCATCCACTCTGTGCCAAATAGATTAAGTAAATCTTTTAATAAATATATCTTTGCTTTTTTTTGTTTCACCGCGAAATGTTACATTGCAAATGAATTCACTGAAAAAGTATTATCTTTTTCCCGTAACAGCATGTACTGCCTTTTTTGATTTAAATAATTTTGGCTTGCTGACATATTTCTATGTTTTCTCGTTTATAATGGTGATGTCCCTACCAGAGTCCAATTGCATTTTAACACTTGTATTTCTGATTTTCACCTTCATGAATTTCCTTATTGTTTTACTACCAATTTCTTTTGATGACAAACTATCTATTTTTTTTTCTTTGTTCATGCAACCTAGCATTATCTTCTGTTCACTTGTTGAAGCACCTTAAATGAAGTTGCACAGACAATTATGCTAGGTTGCATGTGCAAATGTGCATACACTGTGCATCAGAAACATATGTCAGTCATTTTAACCAAATAATTATGCTGTATGACCAACTTTAAAATTAAAGCATAAAATTTGATGATGTACCAGTCTCAGTATTCTTTATAACTGTTTGAAATCTACATTCCTGATAGTATTCTAATCCAGAGAAATGAACTTAGAATTATCCATCAGAAGAATTACAGCATGATTGCTAATACTAAGCAATCATTGATGCTTATTACTACTAGATGAGGTTAGTCATAACCTGGAATATACCCAAGAGTTACCACAGTACCTGCATGGATAATTTTATCCCTATATGCTCACAATATATAATGTTTAATATAAGCCATTTCTAAGAGAGGAGGGAAGTACATATTATAGCTGTAATCCAGTTCACTTGACTGAGTATATATACTTAGTCCAACTGCCCAAGATGGCAGTATGAAGTGCAGGGCTATAGACCAGCTATCATGGAAAATTTAAGCCAGAGCCCTCGATGGATTTAGAGGACTGGGATGAGTGTGCAGAGGGAATAGAAGGATCATGGTGAGGAGTTGTTGACATGAGAGGAAGACAAAGAATGGGAGGAGATAAGTTATACATTAAGAAGCTTGACCAAATTCAGTTATTAACCAGTTTATATTAATAGTAAAGCGACCTTGAATCATCCTGTCAATGAATATATACATACATATGTGTGCTTGTGTGTGGGGACAAACACACACACACACACACACACACACACACACAGATATACAATATACGGCGAGCTTCTTTCAGTTTCCATCTACCAAATCTATTCAAGGCTTTTGTTATCCTGAGACTAGAGTAGAAGACACTTACCCTAGGTGCCATGCAGAGGGACTGAACCTGAAACCAAGTAGTTGGGAAGCAAGCTTCTTACTACACAGCAACACATATACTTAACATATTTATTTATTCAGTTATTCAAAATCCTTCTATAGATTAGGTATGGCAGGGTGGCTAAGAAGTTTGCTTTGAAACCAAATAGTTTGGGTTTCAGTTCCATTTGTCTAACACTTTGGGTTAATGTCTTCTTCTATGACCCTATACACACACATATATTTATATATAAACATGAGTATACATGCATATTCATACATACATATATATGTATATAGGTATATGTAGACACACACACACACATATATACATTTATGCATGCTTTGTGTATGTGCTTTGAGGTGAGAAGTGTGATGAATGCTGAATAAAGAGAAGATGTATCTATTTAAATATTTAAATATAAAATATATATTTATTCCTAATTGAAAAATATATTTATTGAGCATCAAGAAATTCTATCTCATTATTATTATTGCAGCTTTAACAAGTCTTAATCATGAAAATCATTTTGTGCTTATGTTATGTATTTTTATGCTTTTGTTCTACAGCTTTATTAAAGACAAAATATTGAATACAATTTTATAGTTTCTCATATTTCATCAATGGCATTTATTACTCTAATTTACTTAAAAGTTAATTAACAATGCTTCAAGGAAGTTAAAAATATATAAATGAATGCATGAATGAAATTAGAAACATGATTTCATGTACCATTTGGTTGTTGTTGTCATTGTTGCTGGTGGTGGTTGTGGTGGTGGTGGTGGTGGTGGTGGTGGTGGTGGTGGTGGTGGTGGTGGTGGTGGTGGTGGTGGTTGTCATCATCATTGTGGTTGCAGCGTGGTCTCATGATCAGCTATAATCCAAGAGACTATAATCAAAGGAGTTCCAATTGTGACCATCCTGGCTGTTATTCAAAGCTAGGCCCAGAACTATATTATTCATAAAGACTATACAATCTGATTTCGTGAGATTTGCCTGACTGCTATTTCTAGCAGATGGAGTGATCATATAAAGACTCTGAGAGTTCGCATGTTACCATCGCTGGCCCATCTCACCAAACCCACCACCATCCTTTATATTGTCTATAACTTTCACTATTACTCACCTATATTCATCATGCTTGTGTGAGTTGACCAACAAAGATGTTTCTATGCAGTCACATGGCCTGCTAGAAACATCAGCTGAATTACCCTCAAAAACTGGCACACCAGGTAATGTAGTCCTAGTTACACTGTCCAAAACTTAAAATAGATGTGTTGGTCATAGCTGGAATGTTTTTGATCATAGTCTGCTCATCTACAGCAGACTACCTGGGACTAAACAATAACAGCAGTAAATACATGTGTGTATGTGTGTGTGTGTGTGTGTGTGTGTATGTATTTCTATATGTATATATTTATATGTCTATATCTTTTATCTTTCATCATTTACTTGTTTCAGTCATGAGACTGTGGCCATGCTTGGGCACCACCTTCAGGAACTTAGTTGAATGAATCAACCCCGGTACATTTTTTATATTTTGTCAGTTCTTTTGCTGAACTGCTAAGTTACAGGGACGTAAGCACACTG
The DNA here is from genome assembly GCF_006345805.1 of Octopus sinensis. Taxonomy (NCBI): domain Eukaryota; kingdom Metazoa; phylum Mollusca; class Cephalopoda; order Octopoda; family Octopodidae; genus Octopus; species Octopus sinensis. The sequence goes on from NC_043000.1 coordinate 81,097,710, forward strand.
ATACTGGTTATCAAGTGGTGGTGGAGGCAAATACATACACAAACACACACACACACACACACACACACACACAACAGACTTCTTTCAGTTTCCATCTGCCAAATCCACTCACAAGTCTCTGGTCAGCCCAAGGCTATAGTAGAAGACACTTGCTGAAGGTGCCATGCAATAGGACTGAATCTGAAACCATGTGATTCTTTCTCTCCCTCTCTCTCTCTCTCTCTCTCTCCCCTCTCTCTCTCTCTCTCACTATATATAAATATATAAATATTATCTTTGTGGTCACTTTACTTGGTTGCTTACTGAGAATTTGGTTTCAAAAACCCAAGAATTCATTGACATAGAAACAGTGTTCATAAAGATGTTTAGACCCAGGCCATCAGTGAGCCAACAGGCCTACAATCAAAGGTATGCCAGCTTTGCCTATACCTTTTTTTTTTCTTTTTAGGCATGGTATATCTAGGACTACAGTAGTAAATTGAAATATGTCGTTTTGTTTTTGTTTTTTTAATATGACAGGATAGGATATGTTCTGAGAGTGTTTTAGTTGTTATTTCTAGCAGATACAATAACTGCATAGTTGGTCTTTCATTGGTTCTTTTTCAATACCTTTGTAGTCATTTAGCACTTAGCTGACCATTAATTATAAACAATCTAGCTATGACCATACTGATTTTTAAAGATGTAATCTAGTGTGTCCTTGATATTTTAAAGACATTATGGTGTCATTTGAAAGTAATTTCGTAACTACTTTTAGCAGGTATTGTAACCACATAGAGATTCCTTTATTGTCTTAATAAAAACAACACTCATTGGTGTGCTGCACACATTTTTAAACAAATATAATATTGGAAAGCTTGCCGAGGAATTTACAAAAGATTCTGTAGGCTGTTCTAAGCACAAATAGCCCACTATTTTCATTGTCTTTTATATCCATTATTTTCCTTTCTGCCGTGCATTTCAATGCCCTTACCTTGGTACTGTAAATGACAGTAAAGTTATTTTACTATCATTCTCTTCTATTTAGTTTCTGTTGTACTAAAGGTTATAAGTCAAAAATTCTGGATGTAACTGGTTTGAATAAATATTTCTTTCCTGAAACTCTGCTGGATTTAACCCATTTGAACGTGAAATGGTTAAATACAGAAGTTTGATAAAACTATTTCATGAAAATAATATGCCTTGAGTTTGTTTGAAATTATATTTCCAATGATAAATTCCAGTTTTAGCCTTTTTGAATGTAAAGAGATTAATAACAGAAGTTTAATAAAACTGTTTAATAAATGTAACATGAGTGGAGTTTGTTTGGAATTATATTTGTCAAAGATATATAGATGCAGGTATGGCTGTGTGGTAAGAACTTTACTTCCCAACCACAAGGTTCCAGGTCCAGTCCCACTCTGTGGCACCTTGAGCGAGTGTCTTCTACTTTAGCCTTGGGTCAACCAAAGCCTTGTGAGTGGATTTTGTAGATGGAAACTGAAAGAAGCCTGTCATACATACACACACACATGTAGCTTTGTATGTGTGTATGTGTGTGTGTGTGTGTGTGTCTTTGTGTCTGTGTTTGCCCTCCCCCACCACTTGACAAGCAGTATTGGTTTGTTTACATCCCTGTAACTTTGCAGTTTGGCCAAAGAGTTCAAGAGAAAAAGTACCAGGCTTAAAAACACAAAATGAGTACTGGGGTTGAATCATTCAACTAAAGGGTTCTTCAAGGTGTTGCCCCAATATGGCTGCAGTCTAATGACTGAAACAAGTAAAAGGTAAAACATATATGATTACTGTTTACGGGTAATTGTTTTAATGAATGAGGGAGACTGAAAGGGGCCATATGATTTGTTGGGCATAGAAACCAGATTTCCTTCAAATCAGGCACTACCACTTTAAAACAGGAAGGATACATTGATTTGTAGTTCTTGATATATGGCTGAATAAAACATGGGATGGTCATAGCCAAAATGTCTTTAACAAGTCTGCAGGACTGAGGTTGGCCTGGGGCTAAACAGCAGCAACTCCATACCATTGAGAAAATCTCAATGTGGTTGCTTGACTTGCTATAAATAGCAAATAAACTTCCCTCAAATCACATCCCATTATCTTAAAAACATTCTATAAGATTATGAGATGTCATCATCGTCATCATTTTTATGTTCATTTTACTTTGGATCAACAGCTCTCCAACATACCTGATTGACAGATACATGATGAGCAACAAAACCACCACCCGATCTTTAATAGATTGGAATGGGCATGTGCTACTTGGTTTCAAACAGGGGTGTGCAGCTTTCCATTTGCACTTTATTCAACTGTTTGGGGAAGGTGGTAGGCTGGAGACAGCAGTGGGTTTAGTGGCCACATCATTAGCCTGCCACAGTTCTTGGCACAAGATGTAAGATGTTGTGTAGAGTTAAGAAAAATAAGGCAATGGGAGTATGAGAGGCAATGAGCACTTGCACACAGCACAAATCACACAGTTTGGATTGTTTGACCTTTGAATTTTATGAACTCAAGTCAAATTTGTTTGGTGACCTTTAGTAGATGTTTACAGCAACTGTCAGCAGAAAGGGAAGGATCTTAGATCACTTAGCTGGAGAGTGATAATGCAACTGAAAAATGACACTGATGCCGACAATTTTCAGTCCATAACTCAGCTAAACACAGACTCTAAAAATTTGGCCAAGGTGTTAGCATAAAGGATGGTGCTTCTTGTTTGTGGTCTGGTCATGCGAGTGCAAATGTGCACAAGCCTGAACAGTTCCATCCAAGACAACCTTTATCTTTTGTTGTGATACATAATAGAGGAAGCTTTGGGAACAAAGCTAGCTTTCGTGGCCATGAATCAATTTAGATCAGTTGAAAGCTTTCACTAGGGTTAGCTGTTGTTATTTGGAAGCTGTCCAGAAAGCAGCTGGACTCCAAACCATTTTCAGGGGCTGAATTTCTGTAGTGCACCTCAGCACCTATTTGGTGTTCAAAATGAGTGGCTCCCTTTCAGAACCATTTTGCATTACACATTCATTCCAAAAGTGTTGCTCCCTCTCACTCCTTTTGGACATGGTGGCTCTTGAACCACTGCTGCAGAATGTTTGAGGAACATCCCTTTCAAACTGGAATCTAAGATGGCTGTGTCAGATGCCATGAAGGCAGAGACAGCCAGCACCATTTCAAAGGAATGTGAGATGGCAACAGATACTGAGATATATTTGACCAACTTGAGTTATCTCAAACAGCTGCTGTCACAAGTAAGGTGGATCTGATTATCAGCCAAGTCCGTTATGGTGATTGTTTAACTGCTCTCCTAGCAGAAGAAACAGTAGGGAAGGCACTCAGGCAGAAAAGGCAGTTTTCTTCTGTCTGGCAGCTATGGTGAAAGAAGTTGTGTAGAGAATAAGGTCCAAAGGTCTGCGGAAAGAAACTTTCCTCATTGGTAGAGCCCTCACCAACTTTTACAAGTTTAAGTTGAAAAGAAAGGTGAGAGTGGAGAGGGAGATGATGTCCTCAAATGAATTTATTGAAAGTCAGACAAAAGTAGCAAAAATGACAAGAGTGGATGTAGCTAGTAAGCCAGAAAATAACTACTGGAGATAGTTCTTTCCTCTTTTGTTCAAAATGGTTTTAGCTCTGTGAGGTTATTCAGCTGGCCCTAGATGGGGGCCCTCCTGTATTGGGAGTTGGGGCAGGGGGGCTGCTGCTTCATTATCTTTCATCATATGTATACTATGCATATTCGTATTTTATATTTTGTCCCCCTCATTGTAAAACCCCACACTTTGTACAGGCCTTTGTTATTGTTCCTCTCATCAATCACCATGGTAGCGAATAAAAGAAATTAACATCATCATCACCATCATCATCATCATCATCATCATCATCATCATCATCATCATCATCATCATCAGGGGACAATAAAAGCCATTAATGTTTGATTTATTTCACTGAATTAACGATATTGATTTTATATTAGTTTTTAAATCAACATGAGAATCAACTTAAGCGAAAATTGCTCACCGCCACTTTTGGAAACTTCCTCTGCCGACAATAATTTCTTAGATGTAATGACACACCATTAATTCTAATGTTGATTATTCTTACTTAATATTTCATGTAGAAATGTTTTCCAATTGGTTCACAAAATTGTAATATTTGCATAATTCACTAAGCTTTTCATGGCCAGCTTTTTCTTCCTTAACAACAATAGAACTCTATCTAAAAATGCTACAATGTAAATAGAATTCAGCTATTCAACATAAGTGATGGGTCTTCAGTGTTTGGTTTTTGTGTTCTTGTAATAATTTATTTTCAAGAATTTTATTAATTTTCCTCATTTGTTTTGTACTGGCTCATCAATTTATACCATATTTGAGGAGAAGCAAAGTGACCTAATGGATAGTGTGGTGAGCTGTCTGCTCACTTGTTTCAGGTTCAAATCTTCAAGAATAGTTGCATAACTTAAAACTTTGTTTTGAAACCACATAGTCTTCGCTCTGACCCCACTGTACAGCCAATTGTCTTTTACTGTAGCCTTACATTGACCAATATATATATATATTGGTCAACGTGTGTGTGTGTGTGTATAAATTGTCAGTAGTCCGTATATCCAAAAAAGAAGCACACTTTAAAGCATTAGAGCAGTAATATAGTTTTTAGGAAGTTAAAAGTTATGGTCAGTTATGGAGTGACCATTGCTTTCACACCTATAAAGTGCTTAGCAGTGTAGGTGACACATCAGACTCAAATGGCCAAAGGTGCTCACCCTCTCCAGTCCGAATGAGGTCATGTGCTTTCAGCCATTTGAGTCTGATGAGCTGCCTATACTGTTAAGCACTTTATAGGTACAAAACTAATGGTCACTCTATGACAAGCCATAACTTATAACTTCCTAAAATACATACATACATATATATATATATATATATACACACACACATACATACATACATACAAAATACATATATATGACGTATGTATGTATATACATACATACATACATACATACATACATACAAAATACATACATATATATATAATGTATGTATGTATGTATTTATATATATAGATAGATAGATAGATAGATAGATAGACGGATAGGTAGATAGATAGATAGATAGATAGACAGATAGATACATATATACATACATACATACAAAATACATACATACATACAATGTATGTATGTATGTCAATTATGTGTATATATATATATGGAGGAGGAGACCCCTTTGATCATGAATGACCTTGGGATTGCATGTAGAAGGTTACCCTCCAAGGCACAAGTCCAGGCAAGGTTATTTATGGAAGGCAAGCAGTCGCCTCCCCTCTCTAGACCACTGATGTTATCCAAGGGAAAGGCAAAAGCCAATACAGCTTGACACCTGTGATGTCGCAACCCATTTCTACAGCTGAGTTAACTGGAGCAATATGAAATAAAGTGTCTTGTTCAAGAACACTTTTGTCTGGGAATCAAACTCACAACCTCACAATCGTAAGCTTGACGCTCTAACCACTGAGCCATTATATATATATATATATATATACATCGTCATTTAGTGTCCATTTTCCATGTTGGCATTGGTTAGTTGGTTTGGTAGGAAATGGTAAGTTGGAGATTTGCACCAGGTTCCAGTCTGTTTTGGTTTGGTTTCTATGGCTGGATGCCCTTCCTAATGCCAATCACTCCACAGAATGTATCAGGTGCCTTTTACATGTTACTAGCTTATATTTACTCTTTTACTCTTTTCAGTCATTTGACTGTGGCCATGCAGGAGCACCACCTTTTAGTCAAGCAAATCGATCCCAGGACTTATTCTTTGTAAGCCTAGTACTTATTCTATTGGTCTCTTTTGCCAAACCACTAAGTTATGGGGACGTAAACACATCAGTATCGGTTGTCAAGCGATGTTGGGGGTGGGGACAAACATAGACACACAAACATATACACACACACACACACACACACATATATATATATATATATGCATATATACAACGACTTCTTTCAGTTTCCGTCTACCAAATCCACTCACAAGGCTTTGGTCAGCCCGAGGCTATAGTAGAAGACACTTGTCCAAGGTGCCACGCAGTGGGACTGTACCCAGAAACATGTGGTTCGTTTGCAAGCTACTTACCACACAGCCACTCCTACGCCTATATATATATAGATATATATATACGTTGTGTGTGTGTGTGTCTTTGTGTCTGTGTTTGTCCCCCCACAACTGCTTGACAACCAGTGTTGGTGTGTTTACTTCCCCATAACCTAGCAGTTCAGCAAAATAGAACAACTGATAGAATAAGTACTAAGTTTAACAAAAAACAAAACCAAAAAAGTACTGTGGTCAATTATTCAAGGTGATGCTCTAGTATGGCCACAGTCTAATGACTGAAACAAGTATTAAAAAAAGGTGAGTGTGTGTATGTGTACATGTATATATATATATATATATATATATATATATATATCATCATCATCATTTAGCATCCATATTTCATACTGGCATGGGTTGGATGATCTGAGAGACCAGAAAACTGTGTTGAGCTCCAATACCTGTTTGGCATGGCTTCTAGACATGCACACACACATGGTATCTACTACATGTACATGTGTATGGCCTTCAAAATGGTCAAATTGTTACAGTGTTGGAGAAATTGCTTTACACTGTTCATTCTGGATCATTTCCCTCTGGGTTCAAATACGACTGAGGTGAAATTTGCTTTCCATCCTAGGTTGATAAAATTCCAGTCTCGTATAAACTGATTCTTCTCTTTCTTTCTGACTGCCTGTCTGTCTCTCTCTCTTTTGCTCTTTTTTTCTTTCTTTATTGCTGGAAGCAATTGGCTGTGAACAGATTTGAAATGAGATGGATATTGTCAGGTCCCAAAACATCCAACATATATTGTATGTCCCAACAAGACATCTACAATCCATCAGGATTTGAAGGCCCATACACACACACACATAATACATACATATATATATATATATATATATATATATATAAACTTGCTTAGAGAAAAAGAAACGAAACGAAACGAATCGAATATATGTATATATATATGCATGGTGTTTTCATCCAAAATGGAGACGAGCACAATTCTTCCATGTGATTAGTTTAAAAAGTTAAGATAATAAAATATTTTTCTTGACATGAAATTAATGGTAGCCTTAACACACAAAGAAAGAAATTTTATCTCCCAAAGTGGTGTTGAGCATTCATTATCATCATTTCACATTTTTAAGTACATATATATATGTGTGTATATATATATATATATATATATATATATATATATCATGTTGATAATAAGGAGAATGATGAATTTGAACATTCAAACTTTATGTTTATTTACTGTTCATTTACTCATAATAATTCTCCGACACATGTTTTGATTGCCTTAATTGCATATTGTTGCATATTTATATGTAGCAGTTTTTGCATTATTTGTACAATCTCTTCAGGGTGTATAAATACAACATTTTTGAATGTCATATTACATAAAGAATATAGAATCATTCAAAGGAAAAGTGTTCTATAAATAACCACTCCACAATAGACCAGGAAAATTTGTCAACTTTAACAAGTGCTGCTGCTGGTGCTGCTGAATTTTACCCAAACAATCATTTGTGAAAAACAGCACATCGATGAATATCATGGTTTTCTACTTCCTGCTACCAAGCCCAATTCAAACTAATAATGGAGGAAAATTCCTCTTCAAACAATGTCATATTTATACATATTTATGTCATATTTATGAAGAGATCATACTAATAATGCATAAACCACTGCATATGAATATGCAACAATATGCAATTAATGCAATCAAAACACGTGTTGGACAATTATTATGAATAAACCAACTATAAATAAACATGCTCCTTATTATCAATATTGTACTTTACAAGTAAGCAGGAAAAACTGTAACATCGGATGGGAGTTAAAGGAAATTTACCGTAAAATGCACCATTTGAAGGAACCAGCCTTGGCATTTTACATAGAGAAATTCGGTTTCTGCCTGGATATTATATCCCACCTCCTACTATATATATATATATATATGACAGGCTTTCAATTTCCATCTATATATACATGTGTATATACATACACATATCTATAGAGATAGATAGATAGAGATTGATAGATAGCTACCTAGATAGATAGATAGATAGATAGATAGATAGATAGATAGATAGATAGATAGATAGATAGATAGATAAATAGATAGATAGGTAAGTAGGTAGATAAGTAGGTAGGTAGGTAGGCAGGCAGGCAAGTAGGCAGACAGACAGACAGACATATGCATGCACACTCACACACACACATATGTGCATGCACATTCATGCACAGACACACACACACACACACACACACACACAATCCAAATAAGTTGACAAAGAAAGGGTTTAGCACATTTCTAATAACCAATTACATTTGTTTTGGTACCACTCTGTTTTTAATGCCATTGCACATAAAAAGTTCCATGTGAAAAGTTACATAACACTTGCAATTTTAAACACTAGAGAGGCACTTCATTAGGCTTACATCAAAAGGTGCACCCTTACATAGTATTCATAAGCGGAAAGTGTAACCTCTCGAAAGAGCTGTTCTTCACTCCTGCTCCAGAGCGTCGGCTGCGGAGTCACTCCGAAAAGTTCTATCTGCGACAATTTCATCTCAATCGAAGGAGAGAGGCTTTCTCCATCCAGGTTGCGGATCCATGGAATAAGCTGCCAGACGAGATAGTGAAGATGCCGATGACCGCTCAGTTCAAAGTCGCTCTTGACCAAAAATGGCCTGAACTCTTTGCATGAACACCCTCCCTGTACATAACTCCATGTCCCCCTACATGGCCTTGCTTTTTGCTTTTTGAGACAAAAAATTAACTTAACTTAACATAACTTACTCATTTGTTTTTTTACTTGTTTCAGTCATTTGACTGGGGCCATGCTGGGGCACCACCTTTAGTCAAGCAAATTGAACCTAGGACTTATTCTTTGTAAGTCTAGTACTTATTCTATCAGTCCCTTTTGCTGAACCACTAAGTTATGGGGACGTAAACACACGAGCATCAGTTATCAAGCAATGTTAGGGGACAAACAGAGACACACAAACATATATATATATATATATATATATATATATATATATATATATATATATATATATATATTATATATATATATATATATATATATATATATATATATATATATATATACACATGTATATATACTATACATACATATAAACATATACATATATACATATATATATCATCATCATCACCGTTTAACGTCTGCTTTCTATGCTAGCATGGGGTGGATGATTTAACTAAGGTCTGGTGAACCAGACTCCAGTCTGATCTGGCAGAGTTTCTACAGATGGATGCCCTTCCTAACACCAACCACTCCAAGAGTGTAGTGGTTGCTTTTATGTGCCACTGGCACAAGGGCCAGTTAGGTGGTACTGGCAACGGCCATGCTCAAATGGTGCTTTTTATGTGCCACCTGCACCGTCCAGTAGCACTGGCAATGACCTCGCTTGAATGTTTTTTCACGTGCCCCCAGCACAAGTGCTAGTAAGGTGATGCAGGTAACAATCACGCTCGAATGGTGTTTTTAACATGCCATCGACCCGTATGTATGTATACAATGGGCTTCTTTCAATTCACGTCTACCAAATCTACTCAAAAGACTTTGATTGGCCCAAAGCTACAGTAGAAGACACTTGCCCAAGGTGTCACACAGTGGGACTGAACCCAGATCCATGTGGTTTGTAAGCAAGCAACTTACCACACAGCCGTATTATGTAAGAAAATCAGATATATTCTAAAACATGGGAAATGATTCTGATATTATCATTTTAAATATTGATCAATCATTAACAGTTTTGATAAATTCCCTTACCAAATCTGTGAAAGTTGGTTTTAATTTCTGTTAATTTCTCATTATTGTTTTGTTTTGTTTTATCTTACATACTTCTTGAAATTTATTTTATTTATTATTACAGGGGAAAATAAGATGATAAATTCCTTTATGACATTTCTTTATAATTAATTATTGTAACAATAGACATTTTGTCATGATGTTAAATAAATTTTGGGGCCTGAACAACCAAACTATCAGTATTTCAAACTATTTAGATCTTATCAGCCACGATGAAACCAAAGACACAATAGTAGCAGAGAGAGAGAGAGAGAGAGAGAGGGAGAGAGAGAGATCATCCAGCTAGATAAAAGCTTTAGAATTTGGTCTTTGCACTTCACTCATATTTATTTTAAAGTTTTAATGACTTAGTTAGGAGGTAGGGACATTGTCCATAACCTAAACTAGTGAAATTAATGTGGTTAATATCAGTTTAAACAATTTATATCAACAATTGCAGGAGAAAATGTAGAGTGTAAATAAATTACACAAATTCATGTTCTGGGAGTGGTGGTGGGGGGAATAAAAAATGGGAGAAATGATTAATACTGGTTCTTAGGAATGAATCACAGTATGTGATAGGGATTATGGTGGATATGGGCAGATGTAGTTTGTAATTAATTTGCAGCAGAATAGTGGTGAGAGAATATGAGCAATAGTATATTAGTGATAGTATGATAGTAAAGGAGTTCTAATGGTAGAGTAGTAGTAACAGAATTGCAGTGGTAAAATACTAGTGATAGAAAAATGAGATAGTATAGTAGTGATTAAATAGTGTTATAGTGTAGTAGTGATTGAATTGTGTAATAGGGTAATAGTGAAAAAATAATAGCAATAAATGAATAGTGATAACATACTTACAATACAATAGCAGTGATAAAATTAGCAGTGATAGAGTAAGCTGAATGAAGAACAGTGCCTCTATGTTTACCTACATACGCATGCACATGCCCGCACACACGCACACATACACACACACACACACACACACACACACACACACACACACACACACACTCCACACACACACACACATGTATGCTACATACATGCATACATACTCTTAAGGATTTACCTTTTGGTTATTTTTTCATTAATTGATATGAAACAATGTCATTACTCACCTGTGACCACATCACCAATCACTTTGTAGTGTATATGAGACCACATATACCACAGTTCGATGCAAGTAACTAAAACTGAAGAACTAAGAAATGAATGTGTTTAGCAGTTGGAAAATATGAAATAATCATCTGTTTCATCTGAGAAGTATTGTGTATTTTGTATTGTTCTTACCTAAAAATAAATGTTCTATACCCACTTTGCAGTTAACTGTTCACCATTAAGAAAGACTTCCATCTGTAAAAACAATTATTCCAGAAATAACTAAATTTTAAAATTTACATAAAGACAACATTATACAACTCAATATTTGTATAGGAAAACGATATGAAACAATATAAAATAGTAAAAGTGTTTTAATTGTATAAAATTTATAAAACGCTAAATCGCAAGTAAAATTTAATTTTACGAGAAGGTTGATAAATTGTTATTAAATAATTCTAAAACATGGCTATTTTGAATGTCATTGTAATCCAAAGTGTTTAAAAATTGCCAATAAATTTCCTTGGCTCTTGTCAATGTTCTTTAAAGACAACCTGAAGGAAGTCGGTACCTGATGGCCGAAAACTGGAATCTATTTTGGTTCTGTACATCGTCTTAGAGTCAGGAAAACAAAAACAAAATAACGAAAAATTCCATGAACAAAGGAAGCGGGGAAAAAAAGGAAAATAGCAAGCAGAAACTAACAGAAATTAGAAATTATCAGAATTGTGCCAACAAAAAGAAAAAAAAGGTGAAAAATAGCAATTATGAAGAAAGCTGGTATTCTTTATAAAATGTAGTAATTTTAGAATAAAACAAACATGTTATAATACATGTAAACACATAAACAGCAATGTATTGTTAGAAAATAATTACATCCTACATTAAAAACAATGAGTCAATGAGTTGGCCTCAGAGAGATCTTTCAGCATGAAAGAAATAGTAATCAAATCTTCCTCATATCCATACTGTTTGTTTAAGATATGTCTATGTAGTTTAGAATATTGCATCATAGCTATGCGATTTAGTTCAATTGCACTACATGTCATCTTGACCAAGTGTCATCTAACTAGTCACAAGTTGACCAAAGCTCATTGTGAGTAGAATTTGACTCATGAAAACTTTGTGGAAGTAGCTTGCTTCCCAACCACATAGTTCTGAATTCAGTTCCATTGCTTGGCATCTTGAGCAAGTGTCTTCTATTCTAGCCTCAGGCTGATCAAAGCCTCGTGAGTAGATTTGGTAGACAGAAGCTGAAAGAAGCTTGTTGTATGTGTGTGTGTGTTTGTCCCCTACCAGCACTTGGTAATTGGTGTTGGTGTGTTTATGTCCCCATAACTTAGCAGTTCAGCAAAAGACATTAATAGAATATGTACCAAGTTTAAAAAAGAAAAGTAATGGAGGTGATTCATTTGACTAAAAGTTTTTCAAGATGGTGCTCCCGCATGGCAACAGTCTAATGACTGAAACAAATAAAAGATAACAGTTAAACTTGTTTGAGTTGTTGGGTGGTTGTTTAAATCCATTAGCTATTTCAACACCACCACTAGATTCTTGGATATCTTTAATGGAGTCCTCTTTGATCCTGGCATTCAGACTAGGTCTCCTGCCTGAGAATAGTTTCTTCACATCAGTTACGGAGGTGCTGAAATGGGCCATGGCAGTTGCCTCCTCCTCCTTTGAGACAATACAGAAAGCAAGAACCTTCTTTGACTCTTCAGCATTTAAACTGGTCATATCCAACCAAAGTATTCTGCCACTTTTATGTTTAAACTGGCCATGTCCAACCTATTCTATAATGTAGTAAAACTAAACAATTGCATCACTGAAATCTGAAGCCACCACAAGATATACAGGATTAATTCAAAACAATATTAATAAATAAGCATTACATTTGACAGAGTCATCTGAATGCTGAAAGGTTAGAAGAGAGAAGTTTATATATTTCGCTGGTCAAAAAGTTGTTGTAACTCATGATGTGAAAACAAAAATGGACAGATATTTGTGGCAAGTCAAGAATTGCTTGCATGTGTAAATGGCATTTAATATACATGTGTGATGTTGAGAGTACATTATATGAGAAGAAAGGGGCTGTGAAGAAGTTCTTGATTGAACCAAATGAGAAGCAAGGCTGTTATATGTAAACTGAAATGTAATGAAAATGTAACGAAGGTATAATTATCTTTATATTAAGATCTTCATAAGTCTGTCATGTATACAATCGAATGACAATATGAAATTGAGAATTGTTAGTAATGGATTAAGTTAATAGAAACTGAAAGGAGCTCAATGTATATGTATGAATGTATGTATGTGTGTGTGTGTGTGTGTGGTGTGTACATTTGTATCTCCTTGTCTTGATATTGTTTAGGACCAACAAATACACATGAAGACGAAAAGAATATAAACTTGCCACAGACATAGGTATATATGTGCATACGCAAACACATACAAGTGCATGAACAAAGAAGCATTTCAACAGTGATCTTTCGCTTTAAGAATATATAACTGTGGGATTGAAAAATAAGCAAAATGAAGCTACAAAGGTACAAAAATACACTTTATCTACTGCAAAAGGGAAACAAAGAAGTAATTGCTTAATTGTTGGTCATTAAACATCATTATTTCAGATTTCTATTTTCATTTATCAACAGCATGTTATAGATAGTTTATGAAAGTAGCATCATTGAAATAAAACATTTGTTATGGAAAAAAAGATACATGTAAAAATATTTGCAAATTGGCAATTCATTCCAAATTTCTCCTTTATAAATTTTAAAATGATATATTTATTTACTTTTCAAAATAGGTGATCGATTTGTAAATGACTGTTCCATGGCACTCTCTCTCTCTCTCTCTCTCTCTCTCCTCTCTCTCTCTTCTATATATATATATATATATATATATATACATATATATATACATATATATATATAAAGATATATATATATATATATATACACACACACACATACATGTGTGTGTATACATGTATGTGTCTATATGTATATGCATATATATGTATGTGTGTATATATATATATATATATATACACACACACACACATACATACATACATACATACATGTGTGTCTGTGTGTATATATATATATATATATATATATATATATATATATCATCATCATCATTGTTTAACGTCTGCTTTCCATGTTGGCATGAGTTGGACGGTTTGACTGAGGACTGGTGAGCCAGAAGGCTACACCAAGCTCTAATCTGATCTGGCAAAGTTTCTACAGCTGGATGCCCTTCCTAATGCCAACAACTCCAAGAGTGTAGTGGCTGCTTTTATGTGCTACCAGCACGAGGGCCAGTCAGGTGGTTCTGGCAACGACCATGCTCAAAAGGTGTATTTTACGTGCTACCTGCACAGGAGCCAGTCTGATGGCACTGACAATGACCACGCTCGAATGTTGTCTTTCACGTGCCACCAGCACATGTGCGAGTAAGGTGATGTTGGCAACGATCATGCTCGTATGGTGCTTTTTACGTGTCACTGGCACAGGAGCCAGTCTGTGGCCCTGGCAACGATCATGCTTGGATGTGCTTTTAACGAGTGCCAATCAGGCGGTACTATCAATTGGCAATTTAAATAAGAGTTTTGACTGTTATTTCCAGCAGGCAGACATACTTAGTATGTCCTTTGATTAATTTTATTTATATATATACCGGAGTAAACACAATATATAGATAGATAGATATATATATATATATAAAACATAAATATATATAAACACATTATATATATATATATGTGTGTGTGTGTGTGTGTGTGTGTATACATACATATATATATATACAGTTTTGTCAAAGAGATATGTGGGTCTCACAGAGGGAAATTTCAAAGCAAAGGTTCAGCAATCACACCTTAAGTTTCAGACACTGGGATAATAGAAAACTACCAAATTATCCAGTTAAATATAGTTCTTAAAAGAACAAAGTGTCAGCTATAGTATTTACTGGAAGATCTTGGCCAAGTGTAGACCTTATATTAACGGTAGTGGCAAGTGCAATCTTTATAATATGGAAAGATGGCTCCTCTGGAAAAGTTCCTTGGACTCTACTACTTATCTAAATTCAAGAACTGAACTTTTTTGTTCATGTCCATTTGTCACAAAATACCTATTATGGTTTTGGGCCCCTCAAGATCAAAGATAGAATCCGCATTTTTACTATGATCCTGCACAAGCTTCCCATATGTCTTAACATATTTTATTTTTATATATATTTTTCAGTTTTTTGTTTTTTCTTTTTAATTGTGTGAATATGTATATGTATATATATATTTTATATGTATTTGTGTGCGTGTGTATGTATGTGTATGTGTATGCATATGAGTGTAAGACTGTGTCTGGTGCATAAGTGTGACTTTTAGGCATACGTCCTCTTTCTTTATGCAGATATGCATGTGTTTGTATATGTGCAAGTGTAAGTGTGTGATAGGAGGATGTATATATATACATATATATATATATATATATATATATATATCATCATCATCATCATAGTTTAATGTCCGTTTTCCGCGCTAGCATGGGTTGGACGGTTCAACCGGGGTCTGGGAAGCCAGGGGATGCCCCAGGCTCCAGTCTGATCTGGCAGAGCTTCTACGGCTGGATGCCCTTCCTAACGCCAACCACTCCACGAGTGTAGTGGGTGCTTTTTACGTGCCACCTGCACAGGTGCCCGGGGGCGTCCGGCATTAGTCACGATCGGTTGGAGCTTTTAATGTGCCAGTGGCACGGAAGCCAGCCAAGGCGGCGCTGGCAACGTTCAGATGGTCTTTTTATGTGCCACTGGCACAGGAGCAAGTCGGGGCGGCGCTGGCATCGGCCACGTTCAGATGGTGCTTTTTATGTGCCACCGGCACAGAAGCCAGTTGGGGCGGCGCTGGCATCGGCCATGTTCGGATAGTGCTTTTTATGTGCCACCGGCACAGGCATCACAACTACTATTTCCATTGATATTTATTTCAACGTTCATGTTCATGTACTTGACTCAACAGATCTCCTCAAGCACAGCGGGACGTTCTGGGCTCCGGGGTACTTTGAATGGGCAGGGGCTATACGGAACTGATGCAGGAAGCAGCCCGGGTCTTTGCAGTCACAGCATATCTCCAGAGATCTTGGTCCTTCGCCATTGCCTCAGTGAGGCCCAACGCTCTGAGGTCATGCTTGACTACCTCATCCCATGTCTTCCTGGGTCTACCTCTCCCCCTGATACCTCCAACTGTTTGGGAGTGGCACTTCTTCACACATCTCTCCTCATCCATCCGCAGCACATGACCATACCATCGCAAGCGTCGCTCTTGCACACCACATCTGATGCTTCTTATATCCAGCATTTCTCTCAGGGTGCTTACACTCTGTCGTGCGTGCACACTGACATTACACATCCAGCGGATCATGCTAGCTTCATTTCTTTCAAGTCTACGCATGTCCTCTGCAATCACAGCCCATGTTTCACTACCGTGAAGCATGACAGTTCGTACACATGCATCATACAATCTACCTTTCGCTCTGAGGGAGAGACCCTTTGTCGCCAGTAGGGGTAGGAGCTTTCTGAACTTTGCCCAGGCTATTCGTATTCTAGTGGTGATACTCTCTGTGCATCCACCTCCACTACTAACTTGGTCACCCAGGTAGCGGAATCTATCAACTACTTCTAGTTTCTCTCCCTGGAGTGTGATGGAATCTGTTTTCTGAGTGTCTGTGGTGTCTATTGTCCCTGTGCATCTGCGACACATGAAAGCTATCTTATCTGTTAATTTCCCTTTAATGTTGCTGCACCTCTTGTGCGTCCATAGCTTACATTGGGTGCATCTTATGGAGTTTCTACCTACACCTTTCCTACAGATCGAGCAGGGCCACCTGCCTGAGGGTGTGTGTGCTGAGTTCGCCTTTCTGCTTACTATAACTTTGGTCTTTGCTACATTTACTCTAAGGCCCTTTGATTCTAACCCTTGCTTCCACACCCGAAATTTCTTTTCTAGTTCCGGTAGTGATTCTGCTATGAGAGCCAGGTCATCAGCATAGAGGAGCTCCCAGGGGCATCCTGTTTTCAATTCCTCTGTTATTGCCTGGAGGACTATGATGAATAAAAGGTGACTGAGGGCTGAGCCTTGGTGCACACCTACTTCTACCCGGAATTCTTCACTATATTCGTTGCCAATCCTAACCTTGCTGACAGCCTCTCTGTATAGAGCCTGTACAGCCCTTATTAGCCATTCGTCAATCTCCAGTTTCCGCATCGACCACCAGATAAGGGAACGGGGAACCCTGTCAAAGGCTTTCTCCAAGTCCACAAAAGCTATGTAGAGGGGTTTATCTTTAGCTAGGTACTTCTCCTGCAGTTGTCGGACCAGGAATATAGCATCAGTGGTGCTTTTACCCAGCACAAAACCGAACTGCATTTCATCTAAGCAAATTCTCTCCCTAATGAGATGGGTTATGACCCTCTTCATTACCTTCATCACCTGATCCAACAGTGTGATACCCCTGTAGTTATTTCTATCTAGAGCATCACCCTTACCCTTGTAGCAGTTGACTATGGTGCTGCTACGCCAGTCATTGGGTATGACTCCATTATGAACTACCTGGTTTACAATGCGGGTGACTAGGCCATAGCCCACATAGCCAGCTGTTTTAAGCATCTCAGCAGTGATTCCTGATGGGCCGGGGGCTTTACCTGGTTTCATATCCTTAATTGCCTTAACTACAAGGGAGCTGTCTATTCGGGTAGCTGGTCCCTCTACTGGGTCAACATTTGGCAGGCTCTCCTCCTCCCATTCATTCTCCTCATTCAGCAGTCTTTCATAATGGCTTCTCCAAGCCTCTTTCTTTTACATATATATATATATATATATATATATTACAGGAGTGTGAATGTATGCCTATATATATAAATGTCTAAATATATATGTATGCATGCAGATACCTATGTCAATATGAAGATGAAGTTGCATATATATATATATAGATATGTACATGTCTGCATGTGTGTGTGGCTATGTGTGTATGTATGTATGCGTACATGCACATATATTTTTGTGTGTGCATGTGCATGTACATATACATGTTTGTGTGAGTGTGTATGTATATAGACGTTATGAACACGGGAGGTTTTATGTCTATGTATTGTGAGAATATGGTTGCATGTATCTTTTATCTATTTTCTTTTTTTCTACCTATTAAATTATTGAATGGCTTTTTGTAGTGTCTATTGCCATTAATAGCCGACAAGAAGGCATCATGGCTCTTCACTCCGACATTCGTAACTCTGAATACTCTAATGACAACTTACTGTTTGTCCCTATAAGTTTTATATATATATATATATATAATATATATATATATATATATATATATTATGTATGTATGTATATATGTATGTATATATGTATGTATATATGTATGTATATATGCATGCTTAAAATACATATATTTATATATATATATATATATATATATATATATATATATATATACTGACTTAAAAGCCACACTCTGTGTGGATTTTTCTGCTAGCTCCTGTGGATGGCTAATTTGGTCTGTGGCCCAAAAGTAAAGGGAGCTAAATAATACGACTATAATACTTCCATAATGACTGTATAACCCAATGGTGTTTGATCAGAGATTAAGGACAGATTAGAATTAATTCTGTAATGCAACCATTCTATTGTTCCAGTTCCAAGTTGAATTCCAACTGTTGGCCAGTTTGTCCCAAAGTTCTTATTTTGATGTAAAATTAGTGAAGCAAATGTCATTTATCTCTTCCTTGGTGATCCAGATGAACTAAGGTGCACAAGCGTGTATGCGTATGTGAGAATGGTTTGTGTGAGCATGTATGTGTGAATGGGGGCCATTGTGTGAGTATGTATGTATGGGTGAGCTGAAAATTATGTGGGTTTGTGTATGTTTTATAACGTGATTACTGTATGTCACTTTTGTATCCTAGACTATAACAGTTGGATATACAATACCACAAAATGGGAAGACAAACTGTCTCCACTTAATGGTCTTCCCTAAGTTCTCTGCCAATTAAATATAACAACTCCCAAACAACCTCTCAATGAGCTATAACAACTACTCAACAGTTTCCTGTGACTCCACAAACTCTCAAACGATACCTTTCAACTTCCTGCAATTTTCTCATTCTCTCATTCAGTGAAGCATGTTGCTACTTATATGAATTTGGCTAATCCATTCTCACAGTGGGTGTCAATGACTTTCACTATATCATCTCCCTTTTGAAATTTTACTTCTGTTGAAAGTGCAATTTATTTATTTATTCCATTTAATATTTTTTCCCATCAACTCTCCCTTTTTGAGATTTTAATTTTCTAAGAAGTTGTAATGCTTCTTTCGCTTAGGGTCTACTTCCTATAATTCAGTTTGTTTACGTTTTCTATTGCTGATCCACCTAGGTTCAACCTCTTTTGGCATTGGCACATTGACTGTGTTATAAAAAACTTCCATCTGTATTCTCTTTCTTCCATATGTCTAGTTTTCTACTGTTTCAAATGTCGTTTGTTCTCCTCTATTTGGCCTTTTATCATGTACATCATACTGCCTATTCTTTTTGTCACTATACCATCCTCCCAACCTTCTCTCCCATTCTTATATATTTTGAAATGAACTTTGTCTCCTATATTAAAATACTTTGTTGTGTTTCTTGTGTTTTCCGTATAAGTGTTGCAAGCCAGTGTAGGAAATACGACCGTATGTGGAGGTTGGCGATGTAGGTAAGTCACATGGTCGCATCCCTAACGAAATAAGATAAGCCATAAATACAATTTATACAATTCAGTGCCAACAGAATATAGATGAAAGATGACAAGCCGTTCCACTGTTTTGAGAGATAGATAAGATTTTATTTACAATGGTGTTAAGGTTAGAAGGTTGTGAGCGCTAGCAAGTGTTGTGTATGTGTCCATGCAACACGTGTTTGTGTCTGTGTGTTCGTGTGGGAGACAGATACAATAAGGGTGAATGCGCGACACAGAAAGTACAGAGTATAGAGTTAATGATGAAAATTGATTTACAGTTCATAAGGTACACGGTATGTAAGAGTTCAATATCAAGATGTGTCTCAGGGGGGAGACCGGTTGGGCAAATATGTCGAGCCGCGGTCGTGGTCTCAATCGCCGAGCTGGTTCTCTTAATATAGAATTCTTCAGATGGACTGTTTCTACTTGGTGAAGGGATTCACTCTAACAGCGTGGATCTGTGAAGTTGGTGTGTACATGTCTGAAGTGGACGATGGTGATGGCGACAATGGTAGAAACGACTTGAAGTTGGTACAATGATGGTGATGATGGCGGCGGAGATAGAAGGCGTTCTGTTGCGAGTGTACATTAGCATCATCATGGCTGATCGTCTGTCGCTGTGACTGGAACATGTTGAGTAGCTCTGTGGTCAGAGGTTAGTCCTTAGAAGGACTAGAACCAAAGACCCAAGTATACTGAGAACACTCCTTTATATACAAGTAAGGTGGCTCAACAGAGCCTAGGAAAAAAGGACCTTAACCAAAGGCCGTGATTGGTTGGCTTTGGCCAGTGGCGCGAAATAAGTAGAGACAAATCACGCCACATGTCAACCAATCAAGTCAGTGGTCACAACAGGAACAACTCAGCCAAAGATGGCTGTAATCTCAAACGAGATCATTCCTGCCGTGTCTCTCAAATAGTGAGGATATCAGACCCAGAGACCGCTACATAGGTAACATTTTGTCAGAAATTGACTTTACCTTCCAAGCAAACATTACCTCTGCAGACGACTTGCCTGAACAGGTGTTTGAGTTAGGTGTTATCCTGTAAACCCTTAAGAATTAAGTTAGTGCTGCATCATTGCCTAACTCGTATTCTGATTTTTTTAGTGCTCACTTAAATGTGTCTATGAACCGTTCTGCTTGACCATTTGATCTCAGGTGGTATGACAGAGTAGAGATGTGATTGACTGCATACATTTTAAAGGAATTTTAAAACTTGGACCCCATAAACTGTGTTCTGTTATCTGATACTATGGTGTCCAGGACACTGTATCGTACAAAGAGATCATGACGGAATCTTATAGTTACCTTCAAGGTTGGTTGACTACATCTACATATCTCCTGCCACTTGGGATAGCTATCTACTATAATCAGAAAATATGCACCATTTACCAGTCCAGCAAAATCTATATGTCGCTTGGACCACAGACTGTCTGTTTTAGATCATGATTGGAATTTCACTAGTGTGAGAGCACACGCTCTCCAGGATTTCCCCGATTTTTCAATATTATGGTCCATAGTAGGCCAATATTACCGATTTCATTCTTGAAATCCCTGGGTGACCAATATGAAATTCATTTAATACACGCTTTTGTAATGCAGCTGGCACTATAACTCTTTGTGTATACATCAACACATTGTCACACAGAGAACAATGGTTTGTATTTGTGTTGCATATATTTTTTATTTTCTTTTACTTTCACTGTTTCTTTCATCTTTTTAATGAATCTGTCATTCTCCAGTTTTAATTTTATATCTTGATAGTTACTGGCAGCCCCCAAATGACATTACACAAAATGCTTTTTATTTCATTTTCTGCTTATACTGAGACTATCATCATATCTTCCAATGATTTTTGGATGGTATATTTTTTTATCTTAAAGTCATAGTTCAACAATATTGTACCCCAGCATTGTAACGTATTCGCTGTGTGGGTAGGAATTTTTTTTTTTCAAGCCAAAAATTGATAATAATGGTCGGTGATCAGTTTGTAGGTGAAATTATTACTGTGCAAAGATCTATGAAATTTCTTCATGGCAAATATGATCGCTATAGCTTCTTTCTTTGTTTCACTATAATTTTCCTCTGTTGCTATCAGAGAACGTGCAGCATGAACCACCACCTTCATATTACCATCTTTATATTTGTATAGCATTACTGTTCTTATGCTGTACTCAGAAGCGTCAGAAGCTACAACAATCTTCACTACAGGATCGAATGAGCTAGAGATAAATCCAAAATTAATATCTTTTAATTTTGTCAAATGCCTTTTGACAATTCTTTGACCAATTCCATTTCACATCCTTTTTCAGCACATTATGTAGTGAAGCTCTCAATTCTTGCATATTTGGTATATAATTTTGGTAATAATTTGCCAAACCTTAGAAAAGCTTGTAAGGTCACTGATTTAGTTGTAGGAGGCATATTTTTAATTGCGTCTGCCCTCGATGTGTCAGGTCATCATCTATTTCTGTCAATAATACTGCATAACAACGAAAAGAAAAACAGAAATGAGAATAACCTTTTCTATAGGTATTTTGTGTGTAGATTACGAATATCACATCTGTTTTTTTTTTCTGCGACCCTCCAGTTTATCGTAAATTACCATCTTACTTACGTTAAATACACTGATGGTTCCATAGGAATTAAGTGCAAACAGGATTGGGCAAAAACTGACAACTCCAAAAGTTATGAACGGATTTTGATATAAGTTTAATGGGGATGTTCCTAAGGTATTTGTCAACCTAACCTAGAAAAATTATTAAAGTACATTCAACATTTTCATAGTTATATGGGTCTAAATCCGTGGTAAATCGGATAAGAAACCACACCTCATCACCCAACCTGAACAACATGATCTAGTTCATGATCTAACTCTTATTAAGCAACAAAGTGAAGTCCTGGCCTCACGTCTGCAACAATGGAGTCTGCAGGATGGAGATGCTTGAATTATAGTATTTAAGAAGTGTTCTGCAGACCTACAACAATTCTTCCCTTTGGAAAACAACTTTATTTACTGTAATGATATCAGAGACTTATTCAATATCCTTGAGCTGACCTTTGAGCTAAATGAGGGGAGGTTATTCATAGATGCATCCCTTTACAGCATGAAAGCGGTTCTGTTGCACTCTAGGAACACCATGCCTTCATTTCTAGTTGCTCACTCAGTCATTTTAAGAGAAGCATATGAGAACCTCACTTTGATTCTAGACTGCATAAGTTACAAGGAGCATGAGTGGCTAATTTGTGCAGACTTGAAAGTAGTAGCCTTACTTAATGAGCTACAAATTGGATACACCAAGTTTATGTGCTTCTTTTGCAAGTGGGACAGTGGGGCCAGAACAAAACATCATGAACACTCAGAATGGCCACCTCAGGAAACTATGATGCCTGGATGCTATAATGTAAATCATGAGCCACTAGTTAAGGAGGAGAAAATAATTTTGCCACCACTGCATTTATAACAACCCTAGCACGGGTTGGACGGTTCGACCGGGGTCTGGGAAGCCAGGGTTTGCACCAGGCTCCAGTCTGATCTGGCAGTGTTTCAACAGCTGGATGCCCTTCCTAACGCCAACTACTCAGTATCAATAATTGTAATATTGCTGCCTGTGTCTAGCTGTAGTTTCATATTCGCGTTGTTTATTTTTACTTACACAAAGATTCTTTTTTGGGTGTAATCTCGACTTTCTGTTGTGCAAAACTTTTTAGCGTTTAATTTTTTAGCTCCAATTTGCTTTGCTCTGCAATGTGAACTTTTATGTCCTATTTTTTGACAGCTAAAACATTTCCAGAGTTTTAAATGGATAGTCCTTCTTAGCCCATTTGTGCCAAAATTTTTCTAGTGAATGAAATTGACTGAAAATTCACAGATACTATTATTTTGACCTAAATAACAACTGAAAAAATTTCATTGAAATCCGTTTGATATTTCCTGAAACAATCACTGTCAGTTATAGCAGACATTAGGCACTGTGCATAATCTTGTTAACTATGCAATTCACTTATTTAGTGGCTAATAAAAGTATCATATCTGACCATAACGTTATTATGAAAATAGTTCCTGTTCACATTAAGATATCAAGGAAAATTGAAAATTTATTTAGTAAAATATATCCTTTTGAAATGAAACTATACAGCTTTACTGAATGTGATACTTCTTGAAACATTTGGGATGAACCCCTACATCACATTTTTCACATATGAAATGACTTTTCCCAGAGCACTCATTGCATCTCTTTTCATTTGGAATATATTCAGGCCAATGCTCAACACCATCATGTCTTGCATTGTCTTTCAAATGAGCAGATGTGCATTCTGTTTGAAACTTTGGAGTGCCATACATTTTCAATAGAGTTAGAGAAATGTTTTCGATGAAACCATATAATGTAATATTGTGCCCAGCTCTATTCATCAAGATGCATATATTTTGGGTTGCCACAGATACAAAATATGAAAAAAATAGGCTGCATTCAGATCCTATAGGAACTGATGTTATAATCCAGAAGGTCAACAATACCTATATATTTGTTGCAATTTTTGATGTTTTCAGGATGTGGAATTGGAATATATTTCTTTTGAGGCCTATTATAGTACTAAACAGTGGACATTTATAGGTTTCAAAGTTTGATAGCAGAACAACATCGTTATTATCTTTCCATTTCACAGCGACTATCTTTGAAGTGGACTTGAAGTCGACTATTCCTCTGGGGCATGCTTTCATTTCAGTTTTCATTTTGAAAGGACATCTAGTCATCCTATTTTCTCTGCAGGTTCCTGACGCACATATTCCGTTCTCAAAAAGTTTCTCCATCAATAGAATACTTATGAAATAGTTATCAAAAAAATATTTTGAAATCTTTATTGTCTGGTACTCCTACAGCATCAATGAGATCAAGGAAAACGTCAAATCTTTTGAATACTACTAAGTGTCTTCTACACAGAGAATATCTGGATCTTGTTTATATATATATAAGTGTGTGTGAATATGTTTGTGTGTCTGTGTTTGTTCCCCTAGCATTGCTTGACAACCAATGCTGGTGTGTTTACGTCCCCGTCACTTAGCGGTTCGGCAAAAGAGACCAATAGAATAAGTACTGGGCTTACAAAGAATAAGTCCCGGGGTCGATTTGCTCGACTAAAGGTGGTGCTCCAGCATGGCCGCAGTCAAATGACTGAAACAAGTAAAAAGAGTAAAAAGAGTAAAGAATATATATATATATGTATGTATATATATATATATATATATATATTATATATATATATATATATATATATGTATGTATATATATATATGTATGTATATATATATATGTATGTATATATATGTATGTATATATATATATATATGTATATATATATATATGTATACATATATATATGTGTGTATATATATATATATATTATATATATATATATATATGTGTGTGTGTGTGTGTGTGTGCGTGCTATTGACACACTTTCTGTGCCCTATCAGTATTTGCAAAGGGAAGCCATCCTTCCCATCGTCAACCCAACGTGATATGCACGGACCCGGGTTTCTGGGTATTTACCCGTCATCAGCACATGACAATCACCGGTCTTCGATGCAAAGGGGTCCCAATGCAAATACGTATATCCTTTTTCCAGTGACGGAAAGTCACTGTTCTTGAAAAAGTGTAAACAAGCAATAATAAATCTCTGAACGAGGTATAAACAGTAGCTATATATATATATATATACACATTCATACACACACACACACACACACATAAAAGCCCATATAATTATGCTGTTTACAGAAGAGACCCATCTGCTACAGCCACCAGAAGTGCAAGATCATGTGATTTTGCCCTATTATGGGCTCCTCAGTGACAGATAATCATCAGCAATATAACAGCCACATCTCCCATCAACACTATTTAGAATATCAGTCTCTATCCAGACACTGATGTCACAAATAACCAGTGGTCTTATTAAAAAATAATTAATAGCAACAGAAGCAGTATTAATAACAAAATGTAATCTTGATCTCCAACTTTATGTGGAGGATGTATTAGAACACAGAATACACTGTTATTTACATTGAGAAAATGTCTTATATAGACTTATAGTGCATGAAGGCATTTGTATTTATATTGTTGACAGATGAGAACTGTCTTTTATGGCTGTAAGGAGTGCCAGATCACATGATTTTGTGTCCTGCTGCTAGCTTCTCAGTGACAGATGTCTGGTCGCTGAGATATCTTTTATCTTTTTTTACTTGTTCCAGCCATTAAGACTGTGACCATGCTGGAGCACCACCATCACAGATTTTCTTAAAGTCAAACAAATCGACCTTAGGACTTTTTTTCATCCTAGTGCTTAATCTATCAGACTCTTTTGCTGAACTGGTAAGTTACAGAGATGTAAATACATCAACGTCAGTTGTCAAGTGGTGGTGGTGGTGGAGGTGGTGGTGGACAAACACAAACACACACACACACACACATATGTATGTGTATATATATATATATATATATATATACAAACACACACATATAAC
Source organism: Octopus sinensis (assembly GCF_006345805.1). Classification (NCBI taxonomy): domain Eukaryota; kingdom Metazoa; phylum Mollusca; class Cephalopoda; order Octopoda; family Octopodidae; genus Octopus; species Octopus sinensis. The sequence goes on from NC_043000.1 coordinate 81,124,046, forward strand.
AGGCTTCTTTCAATTTCCGTCTACCAAATCCACTCACAAGCTTTGCTTAGCCTGAAGCTATAGTTGTAGACACTTGCTGAAGGTAGCACACAGTGGGACTGAACCCAGCTATGTAGTTGGGAAGCAAGCTTCTTACCACACAGCCACGCCTGAAACTACATAAACATATATATATGTGGGACAGATGTCACCGATACTTGATTGACACTGTTGGCAATTTGCTGTGCTTTAAAAGATATGTCAAGCTTCATGAAATGGCCAGTGCTGGTGGCACATAAAAGTCACCCGTACCAGTGAAACATAAGAAGCACCTGTGCTGATGACACTTTAAAAGTACCCAATACACTCTATGGAATGGTTGGCATCAGAAAGAACATCCAGGTGTAGAAACGAAGCCGAGCCTGGTGCAGCTTTCCAGCTTACCAGTTCCAGTAAGACAGTGTAAGTCTAATCCATGGCAGCATAGTAAATGGACACTAAATGATGATGCCGATGATGATGATGAGACATATATATATATATGCATATACATTCATAATATACGTATACTTATACATATGTTTATGTATACATATTTGTGTGTGTGTGTGCGTGTGTGTGGCTTGCATGTCGATGTTATGTATTTATGGGATAAAGTTTTTTTTGCCATTGCATTTTTCAAAGAAGACTCAGTAAAATAAATAGAATATGTCGATAAACCTTCATCACATGTTCTGACAACAAGCAATGCTTTGATGCTGGCAGCATGTCTTAGAATATTGGCAGAAACCATGAGGTTAACCATAGACTGCCTCCTTCTGTGTTCTCTGCTACAATGTGGGTGAGAATGGGCTGCAATAATTTCTGATTTTAAGGGATGCTGTGCCAGTTGTTTGAAGAAAAGGATCTTGTAAAAATTCCTTCTATTTGCTTGGCCTCCAAGATAAACATCTCTGGAATAGGAATTTCTCTAACAACAATATTCTATGTTCTTTGATGATGATAAGTTACCGTAATTTTGATGTAACTCAATGGCTTTCACTTGGGGTGGTAGGGGAGCTGTTAGAAGTTTGCATTTGGTCTGTCTGTATATGTGAGTGTATGGTACATCTGTGTATATGTCTGAGTCTCTGTCACTGTGCATGTACATATATATACATATGTACATACATACATACATACATATATATATATATATATATATATATGCATACATACATACATAATATATATATATACATACACATACATATGCATACACACATACATATATGTATATTTAGGAGTATAAACATGTGTATTCACTTAGTGTGTTTGTGTGTTTATATGTATATGTATGTATGTATAGTTTGCAAGATTAAAAGATATTTACTTGAAATCAATTACTCTTTCATCTGTTCTTGTTGTTGTTTTGGAGTTTTTGTTGTTATTGTTTCTGTTGTCATCATTGCAGTTGCTGTTGCTGTTAACCAAACTAAACATTGGAGTCTGTAAATAATTAGATTGGATCACTGAATTTTCCCTGTCAACTGATGCTGGCAGGAATTCTACCATTTTTCTTATACATGACATAGATTATATATGTGTTAGTGTGTGCATGTGTGTGTGAGTATGTCTATACACACGCACACAGATGTGTGTGAGTCTACATATATAAATATATGCATGCTACAGTCACACACACGTATACACACTATATATATATATATATATATATATATATATATGCATACATACATACATAAATATATATATATACATACACATACATATGCATACACACATACATATATGTATATTTAGGAGTATAAACATGTGTATTCACTTAGTGTGTTTGTGTGTTTATATGTATATGTATGTATGTATAGTTTGCAAGATTAAAAGATATTTACTTGAAATCAATTACTCTTTCATCTGTTCTTGTTGTTGTTTTGGAGTTTTTGTTGTTATTGTTTCTGTTGTCATCATTGCAGTTGCTGTTGCTGTTAACCAAACTAAACATTGGAGTCTGTAAATAATTAGATTGGATCACTGAATTTTCCCTGTCAACTGATGCTGGCAGGAATTCTACCATTTTTCTTATACATGACATAGATTATATATGTGTTAGTGTGTGCATGTGTGTGTGAGTATGTCTATACACACGCACACAGATGTGTGTGAGTCTACATATATAAATATATGCATGCTACAGTCACACACACGTATACACACTATATATATATATATATATATATATATATATATCAACAAATATGGTCACATACACACACACACACATATGCATGCAGACACACACACATACATAAATTACATGCATGCATGCATATGTATGTACATACATACATACATACATACATACATACATACATACATACATACATACATACATACATACATACATACATACATACATACATAGTGAATTCTGTATTAAGGAACCTTTATTTATCCTTTGAAATATTCCTGGAAGTTCTTGTTATGAAGTTTCTATAGCAATTACAAGATGGAAACACACATATTCTTTCCCATTGCTGCAATAAGTAGTGATGAGTGCCTTGCTCAAGGACAATAAAATAACTTGTGATGGTAGGCTTGTAATTGCCTTCTATTTTTAAATGACTTTCATGTTTGTTCTCATTTGTAAATGTTTGATGAAAGATTGGCTGTTTTAAGGGAATTCAGTCTCATCATGTTGTGATAAACATTAGTTCTGCACATTTCTGGGATAGATATTGATATAACATACAACATCATTATCTCACTTCCACTTTTTTCCATGTTTCATTGTTGGATGGGACTTACTGAGGCAGTATTCAACAGCTTGGTGCCCTTTCTGTTGCTAACTTTTCCCTGTATTTCAAGTAAATTATTTTATTCTGCTACTTTTCACTCATTGAAATGGCTGGACAACAAGGATGTATTTTTTTGCAGATGTAAAGATGCCACTGTGACTCAAATAGTATCATTAAGACACATGGAAATATACTTTCACACACACACTCTCTCTCTCTCTCCATCATGATCATCTTGATTTTATATTCATTTCCATGCAGCCATGCGTGGTTAGGTCATCACTGTCTCTGCCGATTCTTCTTTAGTCTTACAGCCCATCTAAGAGAACCATTCTTATTTATGCATTTCGTTTATGTCATGGTTTCCTTGGCTTGTTGTCCTGCCTAACACCAACCACTTCACAGAGTCTACTGGGTGCATTTTATTGTGGCACTAACACTAGAGAGGTTGTCAAATTCTCCACTAGACATAACTAAATGGTCCCCTTGACTGTTATCACTCACTCAACATATATCACTTCTACCACACACATCTGTGATCTTTATATGTTGTACTACTACACTCTTATCCTCATACTCCATTTTCTTAAGAATTCTAATTCAAATATCTTGTTTGCTTGTTCTTAATGTTATTAATATCATTTGTACTATGTTGTGAAATCCAGATATAGCAATTTTGATAACAGCATAAATTTATTCACAAACACAATATCACAAGTATTTTCTATTCTAATTACTTTGAATATTGAAATTCCATAATATTTTTTTCATTGTATTCCTTTTTCCCCCCTGCATTTTTAATAATCAAGTAAAGAATATTTATTTGTTAATCAAATTTTTGAAAAATTATTTGATTATCAAATTTTAAGAAATGAAAATAATGATTTTTAAGTTAAGCACAAAGCCAAAAATTTTGATGGTAGAGACCTGTGAATCATACTGACCTCAGTTCATTGATTGATGATTGATGTTTTATTAACCCCTGAAAGATAAATACTAAAGTTGATTTCAGTTTGATTTTAAAACTCGGTGGGCAAAAGGATTTGACTAAATACCACAAGTCATTTTGTCCTGCACTTTTTCATTGTGACATTCACTACTTTCATAATAATAATAATAATAATAATAATAATAATAATAATAATAATAATAATGATAATAATAATAATAATAATTATTATTATTATTATTATTATTATTATTATTATTATTATTATTATTATTACTGAGTGAGAGAGCAGTGCATGCCATCAAAGTGACACTCGGGTAAGACATATGAAGCCCAATATACCCATCATGACTACCCATCTGATAAGGATACACCAGGCACATACATCACAACCATATGTGTGCAACATGGTGATCTTATATCAGAATAAACAGTGCATGACCTTATAGTTGGGGCCCAGTTAGAATTTTCTTCAGATCAAGTTGCTCATTTCACTCAAATGGTCCTTGAACAAGGGTTGTTTAAGGATGTTGAAGGAAACACCCATGTTTCCAGAGGTGAATTATTCAAACTCCAAAGAATCCCTCTCAACACATGGCTACGATGCTCCCCCACTACTGCTCATGACCAGAGATGCACCTATCATCAGTCACCAAGGGACATGCTCAGCTGGTGATGGTCAAACAACTGACAAGCAAATCTGTGGTGTTGAGCAGAATATTTGCTGTAGCCCATCTTTTATACCAATACAAAACAATGTACATGATTATTATCATTATTATTATTAAAAATTTTTTTTATCGTTTCATTATTATCTGTAAACTCCTACATTTTATGTCTGTCTCTGTATTGTCCCCCTCATCCTTTGTCCTTGTGGCAAATAAATGAAATCATTGTTATTATTATTATTATTATTATTATTATTATTATTATTATTATATTATTATTATTATTCACTTGCAGCACTAACAACCAAGTCAATGTAATCTGTTGGAGAAATTGGAATTCACATGAGGGTAGTACATGCTCAAAAATCTGCTCTACTGAGGACAGTGAGGATTTTGAAATTGGTGCTTGGGTATTGAGTGTCTTCCACAATACTTAACATCAAGATACTGAGTCTTATAATTTGTGGAAAGAGACCTTGAGAGACCCTGTGAGATCTTTGACAACAGGTTGCTGTCTACAGTCACAAAATTAACTTGAGCAAATAAAACCAAGTGCTTTGAGAAGTAAAATAATAATAATAATAATAATAGTAGTGTTAGTAGTAGTAGTAGTAGTAATTGATGTGAGATCACCAATTGATATGAGATCACCATATCATGTACATATGGTTGTAATGCATGTGTCTGGTATACCCTTATCAGACAAGTGGGTATAATGGGTATATTGGGCTTTGTATATTTGCACCCCAGTGTCACTTTGATGGCATGCGCTGATCTCTCACTCAATAATTATAATAATAATCTTTTCGATTATAGGTGCAAGGCCTGAAATTCAGTGAGAGGTGAGGGCTACTCAATTTTATCAACCCCAGTGCTTGAGTGGTACTTACTTTTTTGATCCTGAAAGAACAAGAGACAAAATCGACCTGAATGGAATTTAAACTTAGAACATAAAGAGCAGGAAGAAATGTTACTAAGCATTTTGTCTGGTGCAGTAACAATTCTGCCAGCTCACCACCTTATTAATAATAATAATCCTGTCTACTAAACGCACAGTGCCTGAAATTTGTGGGGAGGGGACTAGTCGATTACATCGACCTCAGTGTTTCACTGGTACTTATTTTATCGACTCTGAAAGGATGACGGTCAAAGTCAACCTCAGCGGAATTTGAATTCAGAACATATCGCTATGTTCTGAGACAAAATACGACTAAGCATTTCACATGGCATGCTAACGATTCTGTGAGCTAGCTGCCTTACATTAATAATAATAATGAGGATAATAATAATAGTAATAATAATGAAAATAATAATGATAATGATGATGGTGATTATGATAAATAAGCAATAAGAGTGTGATGCAATTTGTAACAGAGATTGACTTTGTTTATTGGAAGGATTGTATATTTCAATAGATCATATCTTCTTTGGATCCAAAATGTAAAATGAAAAAAGAAATACAGAAACACAGAAATTGAAAATATGAATGAGGAAATCTTGTGTTCCTTTTTAGATAAAGTGACATCATCAGTTTTCACTTTTCATAACTGGTAACAAGGAAGAAGATAAAAGAAAAAACAGGAAAGAGAATACTTAAACAGTTTTGTATAAATGTGATGCAATTCACCAATCATTTTAGTCATTCCTTCAGGGCATGATGCAAGCAATTCACAAATATATTTGTACTCATGCATTTTGAGGACTGAAAGTGTAGTAGAGTCAGAATATTTTCTGAGAATGTACACTTTCAGGTGTTCCTCAAATTTACAGCTGTTTGATGAAAAATGTTTGGCAAGTTGCATCAAACTACTGGTATTGTGCATGACATCATACCTATGCCCATTGTTGATATCCTTCTCATTACCAACCCTCACCTGTTTCTAAGAAAAGTAATATTTCCTCATGGTCAGACACACTCATCATGGATAGCTGGAAATAACATCCTCTGCTTGATGGCGATACTTATCTAGAACTATGTGTGTGTCTCATAACGACGAGACACACACACATGTAAGAGGCATCTTTTTGTTTTAGTCTACAAATAGCCTACGTCTTTAATTGAAGACACTTTCCCAAGATGTTGTACAGTGGTTCCGAATCCAAAATTACTAAGGAAGTAAGTGTTTTTACCACACAGCCATACCCGTACCTATCAAATAATGATAATGAAAATGGTGATGATGATAATAATAATAATAATAATAATAATAATAATAATAATAATATAATAATAATAATAATAATAATAATAATTTCTTTATTAGTCACAAGGGCATACAAAACTACAGAATTTTCACAAAGGATTACAAAGAAAGAAGAGATAAAATGAAATATGAGAAAATCACATTTACAAATACTAAGGAAAGGGTTTAGGAAACATACAATATATGGAAACATGTATTAATGGTGCACACACACACACATTACACATACATACATACATACATACATACATACATACATACATACATACATACATACATACATACATACATACATACATACTCACTCACTCACTCACTCACTCACTCACACAGGCACCTACCTACATGTACATACACACACCTGCATACACATGTTTTCAGAGAAATAACTGGAAAGTACAATCAGACATGGTTTCTGAAACAAAATATAATTTTAATAAATAAGATATGAAAGATTTCTGGCTGGATTGATTTGGAGCATTGAAAGACACCAATATCTTAAGGTTATTCTTTCTTATGTTAAAGAAATGGTGTCTTAATTTTTATGAGCAGTCTATATTTGTATGTAGTTTATTTTCTTAAATCTTAGTTTAACTGTTTAACGGGCATATGGTGTAGTGGTAAAGAGCCCGGGCTACTAACCCCAAGATTCAGAGTTTGATTCCAGGCAGTGACCTTAATAATAATAATAATAATAATAACATCAAAAAATACCTTAGGAATGAGAACCCAGGTTCAAAATTTCCCCAAGACACCTGATGAAGGCTAGAGGGTATATCAGCTGAAACGTTGTGGTAACAACAAACAAAATGAGGACAATATCAGTCAAATATAAAGAATGTAAATAATGTCATTACAGCTTCTTATGTTCCTGGCACAAGAGATGCATAATTTTGTCTATTAACTGTTTGTCTGATTTTTGAAGAATCGTGAATCTCAGTTCTTCATCCTCTGCATTTTCTTTGTTATTTCCTTGAGGAGAAGTTTCATTGTCATTTAAACGAAACTGTTCTTCCCCCACCTGCTTCCATCATTTTGTGTTATGTCAGGTTTCTTTTGTAAATTTTTTCTCTCTGTATTTTCTTCTGCTTCACACAATGAGAGTGTGGTTCTATAGGTTGGTAATGTTAGGAGTTGAGGTATTTCTTCATCTGTTTGTGATATTGAGCCTGAAGATATTTGGAGTTTGTTGATCTTTTTGCTGCTACTGTTGCTCTTCATTATTTTCTTTTTTTTTTTTTGTGTGTTTGTTTATTCCTTCCAGTTCTTCAAGGGATTCAGCTCCAAGGTATGTTTTGTTCCAGCAAATATAATGACTGGGCTTTCTACTCTGTATCATCAATCTTATGCCCTTTGTCTCATTACTTTCTTTTGGCCACAGTCTCAATTTGGCTCTGACCCTCTGGGGTTATTATGACTTGCTTATCCAATTTAACATCTCCTGACCACAGGCCACCTTTTTTCAAAGCCTCCTTTGACCATTCTACCTTACCGTAATACAAAAGTCACTACTAGCTGTGGGTCTATGTTCTATCCAATGCCCTGATCATATACAAGAACACAAATGTATTGTACAAGAGCCTGTACTTTGGCAGTGTTTTCAGTTTTAAAGATACAGAAAATAGTTCTTATTCTTTCAATTCTTCAAAGTGTAATAGTTATATAACTGCTTCCTGTCACTTTACAGTTTTTTTGCATTTTTATTGAACTTTACAAAGTCTTTTGAGCTGCAGGAGGTGGGTAGTAGAAAGCACACAAGGCTGCGCTCTATAATATGGTCTGTTTCTGTACATTCACAGGTTGTTGGGCCAGTTTTGTGGCCACATTAGACCAAAGCAGCTTTTAAACATACCAGTCTCATTCTTAGGATCTTGAGTCTCTTCCACTGTATCCATGGTGCTTCTGAAAATAGTACCATAGCATTTTCCTTCATCAATTGAAATAATTTCTCTCTATATGTTCTGAAGAGCCTGTTATATGACTTGACATGAGGAAAAATTTATCCTAGTTCTCTCTTTCCATAATTTTTCTCTCCAACCTCTCCCAGATTATCTTCTTATTTCTTTATTGCCCACAAGGGGCTAAACATAGAGCGGACAAACAAGGACAGACAAAGGATTAAGTCAATTACATCAACCCCAGTGCGTAACTGGTACTTAATTTATCGACCCCAAAAGGATGAAAGGCAAAGTCGACCTCAGCAGAATTTGAACTCAAAACGTAATGGCAGACAAAATACCAACAAGCATTTTGCCCAGCGTGCTAATGTTTCTGCCAGCTCACTGCCTTTTATCTTTTATCTCCTAGATTTTTATCTTTTATCTCCCATAGTATTTGGAATTAACTAAGAATTGTTGCTGCAGCTACTGCTGCTGCTGCTGCTACTACTACTACTACTACTACTACTACTACCACTACCACTGCTGCTGCTACTACTACTACTACAACTATTACTGCTACTGCTGCTATTGCTATTGCTGTGTTCACTGAAGCGTTCATTCTCTTCTTTCTCTCATACTTCTAACTATGTACTTTGATTTAGTGTTTTAGCCCCTGTAGTGTATGGTTGCCTGGTTTAACTATGTGTGGTGACCATTTATGGTGTCAAAATGTAATGTGGGTAAATAAAATTTTGAAAGTTGTGAAACAAACCTCTTTTTCTGATATTTGGCCCCCAGTTACTGAGTGTTGCCTCTCCTTAGGCAATTATAACCCTTTATGCAATTACTCCAAAGAAAATTTCATTAGGTAACACTTGAATGGATTATGTTTCAATGAGACAAGCAAAATGATGTCCTCTCTCCATGAAAGTCAAATATAAAAAGAATGATAATGATGGTGGTGGTAGTGATGATGGCAATGATGCTAATGATGATGATGGTCAATGATAATGATGAATACAATGGCGGAGGCGGTGGTGAGAATAATGGGGTGGGGGGATGGTGATGACAATGAGATGGTGCAGGAGAAGGGGGAGAAAAAGGGCAGAGAAAGACAAGAAGGGACAGGTGGATGAGCTGATCTTTTTTGGCTGGACAGAAAGCCACCTATTTCTATGGTAAAATGTATAAGATAGAAGGGTAGACGACAGAGTTCGTATTTCTTGACATTAATTAATCTCATACATACACTTACATAATCTCATACATATACGCACAAGATTTGGGCAAAGTAATTAAGATATATCGGAAGTTGTTTCATCTCAGAGATGTAGCAAAAGACTGCATTGATTAGCAGCATATTGTGTGGGAGAAGACCTTGTTCAGGCTTGACAAAATGAACATTGAAATTGAATGTGTGTGTGGTGGTGGGGGGACATATTATTAGCTATACATATAAATGTACATTTGTATGTGTGTTAGGGTGTGTCTATAGCTATCTATCTATGTAAATGTTTATATATTTAAATATACAGACTCTGCCAAAAATTGTATTTACACTTAGGAAAGGAAAAATTTGTATAAATATTTTAATACTAAATTTATTCAGACATCACAAGATTAAAACTAGTTACCTTTGGACTCTTCAATTACAAGAGGTGCTCAAAGTGGTGGCCATTATCTTCCAGAAATTTATGTGTATGGTATACTGCTTGGGCAACGTTGGCCAAAGTGTCCAA
>NC_043000.1:81139259-81196759 GCF_006345805.1 Octopus sinensis
CACACGCACTGTCAAATCTGCATCCTCGGTTTCTGTGATAGCTACTCACCTCCAGATATCCCAATCACCCATCCCTACCACTTGCCTTTCTATCATACATCTGGCACACATCTTTTTTATCAAACATAGCTTTATCAATAATAAATCTCTGAACGAGATGTAAACAGTAACTGCTCGACAACGTAAAGTATACTAGCCATCTCAATATGGCTAACCACTAAGGGTGGGTGTTACTGTTTCTTTTAGCCCCAGGAGATCATCGTCTCCAGCTGGCTTTAGGCACACTTTCTGTGCGCTTATGGTATTTGCAAAGAGAGGTCATCCCTCTCACCCACCCTTAGTGGTTAGCCATATTGAGATGGCTAGTATACTTTACATAGCTTTATCACTTATCCATCAATCATTCATATAATTGCCACCCATATCTCTATCACCCAATACCTTTATTGCCTGTACCTCTAACACTTATGACTCTATTCCTCATACCTCAATGCTGGTAAAGCTAAAGATAGATGTGGATATCCTGTTTGTTGTGTAGTAACTAAGGATGCTACTGAACCTATCTGACCCTTTCGTTAACAGTCCAACTCTTTTATCATTCTAATCTTCCTTGCTCTCTTGTCCTTCTCAAACTATGTGCTTAAGTATATATGTCTTACATGCTTCCTACCTCTTTGCTGGCCATTTAGTAGTATCTATTATTCATCCTTACTATTTATCTGCCTCCTTATTATCACTAGAGTAGGTATCACAATACACTCTATAAAGTCCCTTTTTTTTTAGTTATCTCTATAGGTTTTCTGTAGAAATTAGAGCCAGCACTAAATGTTATGATATTTCATCTAGGAATATGTCTATGTAAACAATGTGATTGAAGATGGAAAAATAGGTATTGGGTATGTATGCATGTTCAGGAGTTATTGTTCCTGCTTCTGCACTACATCCTACCCATTAACCACCCATGAACACATTGCCTAAAATAGCCACTAAATTTAGCAGTGTAACACTATTGGATAGACCAATTTACATATTAAGCACAATCCTGGCAACTGGTAAATACATATTAATTGCTGGTAAGGACACTGTATATCATTATGCAAATATAGTATACTCCTAAATATATTAAAGATTTATAAGGACATAACAAAATATGGTGTCCCCGCTAGCAATTAAATCTATAAAGTGGTTGGCGTTAGGAAGATCATCCAACCAATAAACCACACCAACAGTGAAATCTACAGGTGAGATATAATCTTTCATCCCATCTAGAAGTACAATCATAGCCATCCAGCCCTTGCCAGCATGGAAAGAAAGCATAAACTGATGACATTGGTAGAATTAGTGGTGACAATGATGATGACATAAGCAATATTCTCGTGTGGATCTTGCTTCAACATTATAAAGGTGAATCAACATCTAACCAGGGTTGATTTCTTGACTGTGAAGAGTAAAGCTAGTTTTTATGATGTAGTTTGAAGTTAGAAATAATTTGTTTTGGCCATGTGATATGTGTGTGTGTGTGTGTGTGTGTGTGTGTGTGTGTGTATGTGTGTGTGTGTGTGTGTGTGCGTGTGTGTGTGTGTGTGTGTGTGTAAGAGTCCATAAGTCAGGGAAAAATGCACTCGTATATCTGTCAGTAGAGTGTGTGTATTGATCAAATTGTACAGTATTATATATTCATTACAACTGATCTTACGAATCAGTTTTGCACTAGGGGTTCAACGGAGTGTTAGGTAACAGTCTGATTATGTAACTCATCAGAGGTAACTGGCTACCTCTGATGAGCAGAGGGTTACATAACTAAACTGTTAGCTAATGCTCCATTGAACCCCTCATGCAAAACTGATTAGTAAGATCAACCATAATGGATATATAATACTGTACACTTTAATTAGTATGTATGTATGTATTAGACATGCATACATACAAAGGGAAAAAACGCCACTCAATATGTACATCTAAATACAAATGTAGAATTAAAACAACCTGAAAAGAGATTACCCAGGCTGTAAGCAACTTTAAATTTAATTTTAACAAAACTTTGTCAAAACTTTTAAAGAATATTATTGTCTATTTTGAAAAATAAGTTCAAATATCAGGGAACAGACAAAATAAGCAGGGCTAACCGTATAAGGCTCCTGTGAATAAACTGTGGCTACAATCACTATATACAATAGACCTATGATCTTAACAAAGATTTATATGAAGCATATATACAATCTGAGCCCTAAAAATTTGGTTTTATGCAAAGGCAAAACAAATTGTGGAACTGATCTGTATGGAAAACAAATGATGAGTTCAACAAACAAGTTGTATGATTAAAAGAATTGGAACAGGACCACTGCCAGCATGTCCAGCTAAAGCAATATGAAATAGACAGGGAACTACTGAAAACAGTTCTATAGAAAATTTCAAACAGGAAATCCCCAGACCCAGACATCATAACAGGTTTTTGGCTGAAGAATTTCACCATTTATCAGCAAGATCTCAAATGGTTGTATGGAGAAAGTATCAAGGGCATACAAGAACTGCCCACATGGTTATAAACTGCAACTACTTGTCATCCCCAAAAATAGCCAAACCACCCTAGCTAAAAATTACCGCCCAATATCCTGCCAGAACATCTTGTACAAGCTATACACTGGGTGCTTCAGTCTGTTCTTGCATGATTATTGTGCTACCAACAACATTATTGCACATGGGCAAGCTAGGGGAAACAAGGTGTAGGGCTGTATACAGCAGCTAGTAATTAACAAAATGACCTGGGAAAAAACAGTCAAAAATTGAAGGAATTTAACTGTGGTGTGGCTTGACTACTAGAAGGCTCTTGATAGTATACCACATGGATGGATCATCAAAGTTTTACAGTTAGCCAAAGCCCCACAGCCATCCTATGATTAAACTCACTATCATACCTGGTCATAATGACCAGAGAAATGGATCCAGAAGCATCTCCCGTCATTTCTTTGTCAAAGACCTGAAACTGTACGGGTCAAATATCAACTGTTTAAAAAAGCGATTAGACCTTATAACTCAACACTGGAATGAAATTTGGTGAGTTCAAATGTACATTTTTAACAATAAAATGTTTTCTTTTTCATTTCTAAGTTTCTTCTGTAAGGATGATGGCTGTGGTCTCAAATCTGTACTTATGTCATATGAAACGTGTATTGTGACACTGAAACATCTGCAGCAGAGGAAAGAGGCTGGTAACTATCTTGGCCAAATTTGTGATCCTGAAATCAACATGATTGTGATGACAAATGAATTTGAGGAGAGGTATGAAATAAGAGCTGATACAGATCTCTCTCCAAAGAGCATTGGCAAAATTTACTTATCAAAAGAACAAAGTAAAAGGATGGACCAGTTTACTGAGAAGATAGTAACTGAGTACTTGACATGATAAACACAAACCATCAAAGGGATCGATCATGTCAAAAGCTTAGCAAGGAGTACAAAAGTAGATGTGATTGAGGAAGGGGACAATGCATTCTGTTAGTAAGTTGATAGCTGGGATGGAGGTGTATAGGGAAACAATATCCAGGCTAAAAGGGAAGTTACTTTTTGTAAGTATGAATGAGTTGAAATCTCTCAGTTGGTTGATTGCATCACTGGAGCTTTCAACATTTCCTGAGAAGGTTTGAAGAAGTGGATTGAGAATATTAGACAGATGCAAAAAGATTTTAAAGGAATGGTCCCCTAATACTGGTGACAGTTGGTCTAATTTTAAAACTTGGTGCTGGTTCATAGGGGGAGTATGCAGCTTCTTGTGATGAAGTTGCACTTAATCTTGTTTGAGAGTCCAGCTGATGTCCTGATGGAAAATGGCTTTCCAGTCTCTTTCACTAAATCTGGTAATGCCAGGTCATCACCAGACCACCTAACAAAAACCACACTTCTAAGAATAACATGTGGTTTCTGAAATTGCCACATTTTAGCATACAAACAAGTGCTGTTATCTGACATGTGATTTGTAGGGAGGGATTGAATATACAGCTAGCACACTCTGGTCCTTCCTTCAAAAGGGTCCTAACTAAAACAGGGCAAGACAAAACAATGTCTTATGTACATTGCCTCTCTGCCTGATCAGAGATGAAAATGTATGTCTGCAGCCCTACATAGTGTATAAAACCACATGTAGCAAATGTAATGAATTCTATATCAGAAGTACCATCAAACAAGTTCACAAACAGGTTAAAGAACATCTCTATCTTACTACTTATTCCATCAAAAAACACCTAAGACATCCAAATATGTGTGTGTGTGTGTGTATTATATTTATATATATATATATATATATATATTTGGGAAATTATCAGCATTTGGTAGTCCTAGCATTTGTTGAGATATGAGTTTAGTTGTTTCTTGTTTAGAGAAGGCAACATATAAGAATTATTAGTAATGTGATTTAACTATAACCCTTCCACAAATATTGGTGATTTTATCAGAATCTTACATTTCAACAGTTCCATTTTGAGATAAATCATAGTCTTATTTCTGTTTGCATCACATTTTTATTTTTACCTTCACTTACAATCCAATGATTTTTATCAATCCATATTTCTATCAAACCTTGTTTCTAGTCTATCAATGTTTGTTACAATTTGTTTCTAGACATGTGATTGGTTGTGAGTTCACATCATTGGTGAGGCACAACTAGGCCAAAATGTATCCAATATTCTTACTAGTTGCTGCTTAGATGATTTTTGTTTCCCTCTAATATATATTGTGCTTTTAAACACAGCACACCTGTAAGAGATATTTTTCTGAATAAATACTGCAGTAACTCACCTTTCATTGACATATGTACATTGAATATGATACACAGATCGCTATTTAATTTTAATACAGCTTCTATTACAGATAACAGAATTTTATTCAGGCAGATGGCTATTCACAACACAAGTCTTCTGTTTTCCTATATATCAGAGGTGACAAATTTCATCTAAGTGTATCTGTTAAGTATATGCCATTGTTATCAATGGCCTAACTAGGAAGAAACATATCTAACACTCTTCCTACCCTGCTGGGCTAATTTTGGCCTCCCTATGATATATCAGGCTGAGTAAAAAGTAAGCAATGCTTTGAAACATGAAATTCATCACAATATATTTCAACAATGCGGAAATTTTATTCACCAAAGTAAGTACCATTACAATCAGCACATTTTTGCCAATGAGTTACAAGTTTGTTTATTCTGGTACCATAAAAATCTGGAATTCTGGAGCTGATGAATTCTTTGAATGCACTTTCAGCATCGGTTTGATTTTTGAACTCTTTATCTCACAGGAAACCATTAAGGTGCTTGAAAAAGTGGTAGTCGATAGGAGAAAGGTTTGGGGAATAAGCTGGGTGGAGAAGAACTTTGTAACCAAGTTCCCTCAACTTCTGGAGTGTCATTAGTATAATGTGTGGTCAAGTATTGTCATGAAGAATGATTGGCCTTCTCCTGTTGACCAGTCTGGGATAGAGGAGTAGCAGTTTTTCATTCATTTTGGCAATTTCATGGCAATGTATTTCTGCAGTAATGGTTTTTCTGGGTTTTAAGAAGTTATAGTGGATGAGTCCAGCAGTACACTACCAATCAGTCACCATAACCTTCTTTTTGAAGAGCATGGGTTAAGGGAAGGTTTTTGGTGCTTCATTTTGTTCCAACCACTGCAAAGAACATTTTTTATTATTGTACAAATTCCACTTTTCTTCGCAAGTTACAATATGGTTGAGAAATGGATCGGTCTGGTTACAGAGAAGAAGCAACAGACAAATTTCATATCTGTGCATTTTCTGATTTTCATTCAAATCAAGTGGTTCCCATGTGTCGAGCTTTTTTGATTTTCTTGTTGCATGCAAATGGTGAAGGCAGTTTTCTGGCTAACTTAAAATTCTTTTGCCAGTTCTCGAATGGTTTTATGTGGATATTTCTCAATGATAGTCTTTAATTGACCATCATCGATAACAGATGGGCATTCACTATACTCACAGTCTTCAGGTCTCCACTGCAAAATCATTTAAACTATTTTCAAGCTGACCACTCATTGGTCATTTCCTTGCCAAATGCTTCATTGATATCATGAGCTGTTTCAGCTGCTTTTTTTTTTTTTTTTTTTCCTTTTGGAGTTGAATATCAAAATTGCTCGAATATCATGCTTTGACAGTTCCATTTCAGATGATCGTAACAACAATGACTGTAACAATATTAATTTATTGATGTGTTTGGGCAAGTCTATGTTTGTATTATCAGACACTATTTTAAATGTTTAAAAAAATTCAAACTCTGCAAAAAATCCAGTAGAAATTCTTCATGGTTCAAAATGTTGCTTACTTTTTACTCAACCTGCTATACTGCATTTTTATGCACAGCATGTCCATCATCATCATCATCATCATCATTTAACGTCCGCTTTCCATGCTAGCATGGGTTGGACGATTCAACTGGGGTCTGGGGAGCCCGAAAGCTGCACCAGTCCAGTCAGATCTGGCAGTGTTTCTACAGCTGGATGCCCTTCCTAACGCCAACCACTCCGAGAGTGTAGTGGGTGATTTTATGTGCCACCGACACAGGTGCCAGACGAGGCTGGCAAACGGCCACGCTCGGATGGTGTTTTTTTATGTGCCACCGACACAGGTGCCAGACGAGGCTGGCAGACGGCCACGCTCGGATGGTGTTTTTATGTGCCACTGACACAGGTGCCAGATGAGGCTGGCAAACGGCCACGATCGGATGGTGTTTGTTACGTGCCCACAGCACGGAGGCCAGTCGATGCGGTACTGGCTACGGCCACGTTCGGATGGTTTTCTTGTGTGCCACGTGCCACCAGCACTGGTACCACATAGATACAAATTCCATTGATGTTCATCTATTTTGATTTGTTTTGATTTTGATTTTCACTTGCCTCAACAGGTCTTCACAAGTGTCACAAGAAGGAAGGTATGCACAGGTGGACTGACTACGTTCCAGGTAGGGGCCACAGGTTATGGCCTGACTAGTCTTGCCGGGTCTTCGGATGGTGTTTTTATGTGCCACCGACACAGGTGCCAGATGAGGCTGGCGAACGGCCATGATCGGATGGTGTTTGTTACGTGCCCACAGCACGGAGGCCAGTCGGTGCGGTACTGACTACGGCCACGTTCGGATGGATTTCTTGTGTGCCACCGGCACTGGTACCACAAAGATACAATTCCATTAATGTTCATCTATTTTGATTTGTTTTGATTTGATTTGATTTGATTTGATTTGTTTTGATTTCATTTTGATTTTCACTTGCCTCAACAGGCCTTCACAAGTATCACAAGGAGGAAGGTATGCACAGGTGGACTGACTACGTCCCAGGTAGGGGCCATGGGATATGGCCTGACTAGTCTTGCCGGGTCTTCGGATGGTGTTTTTATGTGCCACCGACACAGGTGCTAGATGAGGCTGGCGAACGGCCACGATCGGATGGTGTTTGTTATGTGCCCACAGCACGATGGCCAGTCGATGCGGTACTGACTACGGCCACGTTCGGATGGATTTCTTGTGTGCCACAGGCACTGGTACCACAAAGATACAAATTCCATTGATGTTCATCTATTTTGATTTGATTTGATTTTCACAGGTAGGGCCCACGGGTTATGACCTGACTAGTCTTGCCGGGTCTTCGGATGGTGTTTTTATGTGCCACCATGTTCCCACAGCACGGAGGCCAGTCGATGCGGTACTGGCTACGGCCACGTTCGGATGGTTTTCTTGTGTGCCACAGGCACTGGTACCACAAAGATACAAATTCCATTGATGTTCATCTATTTTGATTGATTTTCACTTGCCTCAGCAGGTCTTCACAAGTGTCACAAGAAGGAAGGTATGCACAGGTGGATCGACTACGTCCAGGTAGGGGCCACGGGATATGGCCTGACTAGTCCTGCCGGGTCCTCTCATGCACAGCACACTTCCATAGGACTCGGTCTTCAGTCATTTCCTTGGTGAGACCTAAAGTTCGAAGGTCGTGCTTCACCACCTCGTCCCAGGTTTTCCTGGGTCTACCTCTTCCACAGGTTCCCTCAACTGCTAGGGTGTAGCACTTTTGCACACAACTATCTTCAGCCATTCTTGTCACATGACCATACCAGTGCAGCCGTCTCTCTTGCACACCACAACTGACACTTCTTAGGTTCAACTTTTCTCTCAAAGTACTTACACTCTGACGATTATGAACACTGACATTACACATCCATCGGAGCATACTGGCTTCATTTCTTGCAAGCTTACGCATATCCTCAGCTGTCATGGCCCATGTTTCACTACCATGTAGCATGGCTGTACGTACACACGCATCATATAGTCTGCCTTTTACTCTTAGCGAGAGGCCTTTTGTCACCAGCAGGGGTAAGAGCTCTCTAAACTTTGCCCAGGCTATTCTTACTCTAGCAGTTACACTTTCAGCACACCCACCCCCGCTACTGACTTGGTCTCCTAGGTAGCGGAAGCTATCAACTACTTCTAGTTGTCTCCCTGGAACGTGGTAGAAGTTGGTCTCTGCACATTTCAGTGTTTATTGCTCCTGAGCATCTGCCACAGACAAAAACTATTTTCTTAGTTAGCCTTCCTTTGACATTGCTGCACCTCTTATGTGTCCATAGCTTACACTTGGTGCACCTTATAGAGTTTCTACCTACACCTTTTTTACAGATCGAGCAGGGCCATCTACCTGAAGTCGTTTGTGATTGGTCCACCTTCCTACTTATTAGGACTTTGGTTTTGGCTAGGTTGATTCTAAGGCCCTCGATTCTGTTAACTCGGATTGCTGGTCCCTCTGTTGGGTCGACATTCGGGAGACTCTCTTTATCCCATTCATTTGCCTCATTCAGCAACCTTTCATAGTGGCATCTCCAAGCCTCTCTCTTTGCATCCTCATTTAGCGCAAGTGAACCGTCATCCTTGCGAACACATTCTCTCCAACCACGTCACGATTCTCTCTCACACACTGTCTTGCAACACGAAATACCTCAAGTCTTCATCTTCACGGCGCAGGACATTGGCAAATTTTTCTTATCTGCCTCCCCTCTGGCTAGATAGACCTGTCTCCTAGCTTCCCTCTGGCAGTCTGATACACTTCCCTGCTACCACCGTTCTTCCAGGCCTTCCAAGCCTGTTTCTTTTGTCTAAAGCCCTATCAACAATATTGTTCCACCACCACGTTATTTTGGGTCTTAAGGGGACTTTGCACCAGCCACAGATCTGGTCAGCGGCTTTCAGCAGGTTGTCCCTCAGAAACGTCAGTTGTCTTCTACCCCATGCGTAGCTATACCCCCTTCCACTTCGTCAAAGGCTTCAAGTAACATATCTCTAAATCTCTGTCCATTCGCAGGGTCTTTTAGCTTCAGACCCTTCTTCTCCATGTTGGTCGTCTTCTAGTCGCCCTCTTAGTCCTGATCCTAAAGTCACTAACTACCAGTCTATGTTGTGGGGTGCATTCTTCGCCTGGGAAGGTTTTGGCATTTATAAGCAGCCATCTTTCCCTTTTTCTGGCAAGGATGTAGTCAATCTGGCTGGTGTGTCTGCCAGAACGGTAGGTGACTAGGTGAGAGGTGGGTTTCCTGAAGTTGGTATTGCAGACCATAAGGTCATTTGCATCGCAGAACTCCAGCAGCCTGGTTCCCTCCTCGTTGCGGGAACCATAACCGTAGCCTCCATGTTCGCCATGGAAGCCCCCAGCATGTCGTCCAACATGCCCATTGAAATCACCAGCCACAAAGAGAAGGTCCCTGTCGTTCGAGGTGGTCTGCAGTAGGGTGTCATAGAAACTGTCTTTCTGTCCATCGGGTAGCCCTGGCTGAGGGGCATAGGCCGATATAATGGTTGCTAATCTATTATGAAGCACTATTCTAATCTTAAGTATTCTGTCACTTACTCTGATTACCTCAATTACTCTATCTACCCATTTCTCAGCGATAAGTATACCCACGCCACCGACCCCGTCAGTGTTCCCTGCCCCAAAAATCTTGTACCTGTGTTCCTTGCCTGTGAGGAACCTAGCAGATCCTCTCTCCTCCACCTTATTTCTTGCATGCAACATACATCAACCCATCTCCGTTCAAGCATCTCAACTATCTCGCCAGATCTACCTTTCAGTGTGCCAACGTTGAGGGTGCCCACCCTGAAGGAGTGGAAGGTATGGACCCGAGAGGTCCAGGGACGGGGAGCAGTGGCGTCATGTACCTGAAAAGAAGAAAGCTCGCATTTGGCAGAATTCATAAGCAAAGCAATGATCTTAAGTTCAACCTGTTACACTACACTATCATGTTTTGCGCCGTATTTTCACCACCTTATATAGAAGGGGGTGGTATTGGCTTAAGGCCTTTAGGTGTTCATGGAAGAAAAATAAAGGAAGACAAGCTGAGATATATATATGTATGTATATATGTGAGTATGTTGGCATGGATGGTTATAAGAGTAAAGACGAAAAAATTAGTCAAAACAGAACAAAAATACATGAATAAAACCAATAAGAAAAGAGTGAATAAGAGATAATATTTTTGGACAAATATAACAGTAATTAACTTCATCTTTATTTTTGATAATCCATGTTTCTTGTTCACTAATTGTTTATTAATATTTTTCTTAGTCAATTCTCTTTACTTGATAAACTTCGGTTTTGACAATCTTTCCTTTCATCCAACTCTTTGACAAGGTTTTCCATGTTTTACCTTCTCTTTTTTTTCTTTCACCCAGGATCTTGTGACACTATGCACTCTTGGTACTGGCACCACATTTGGAGAGTCAGTTCTCACAGACAAACCCAGACATGCCACCGTTGTAACAAGTGATTTTTGTGAATTAATACGTGTTGAACAAAAAGATTTTAAAATATTATGGGAGGTAAGTACTTTTGACTTTCTTATTTTTTCTTTCTTTCTAGATATTGCCTTACTTAACTCAGTCAGAGTGACATTGCATTTCCAGTGCAGAGTCACTCAGGGTACAATTTAAACCAAGAACATAAGGTACAAGACCTGAAATTTTGTGAGACCTGAAATTTTGTGCGACCTGAAATTTTAATTGATTAAATCAAACCCAATACTTAACTGATATTTTATTTTATTGACCTTGAAAGGTGAAAGGCAGAACATTAATATTCACAATAACAACAACAACAACAAAATCAATTATAATAACATTCCCAAAAGTTGGCACAAGGCCAGCAATTTTAGGGCCAGTGATTGAGAGATTGTCGATTGCATCAACTCCAGTTCAACTGATACTTCATTTTATTGACCTCAAAATGTTGAAAAGTAAAGTTGACCTCAGCAGAATATGAACTTAGAATGTAAAGCGTCATAAGAAATGCCACCAAGAAGAATTTTGTCCAAAGCACTAACAGTTCTTCCGGATCACTACATTATTACTGCATTCCTGCATCCATCGCAAATAGATGCAGCTTCTTCTGTTTTTTTTACTTTTTGAAAGTTGTTTTCTCTTTTTCCCATGTTTTTTCTCTCTTTTTGTCTTCAAATCTTCTCCTTCAAACACTCATGTCGAAGTCAACAGGAGCAACCATCATTATTATTATTTGAGTTTTAGTCTTACTAGGGTCAACTTTTCCTTTCAACACCTTAACAACAATCCTTTCTCCTATAGGCACAAGGCCTGAAATTTAGTAGGAGGGGGTTAGTTGATTACATTGACCCAATATTCAACTGGTACTTATTTTATCTACTCCGAAAGGATGGAAGGCAAAGTGAAACTCAGCTGAATTAGAACTAAGAATGTAAAGATCCAGAAGAAATTCCATTAGGAATTTTGTACAATGCACTAATGGTTCTGCCAGATAACCACCTTAATAATAATACTTATAATAATAATAATAATAATAACAATAATAATACTCCTTTCTACTATAGGCACAAGGCCTGAAATTTTGTGGGAGGGGACTAGTTGATTACATCAACCCCAGTGTTTCACTGGTACTTAATTTATCAACCCCAAAAGGATGAAAGGCAAAGTCGACCTTGGCGGAATTTGAACTCAGAATGTAGTGACGGGCAAAATATCATGAAACATTTTACCTGGTGTTCTAACAATTCTGCCAATTCACCACCTCAATAATAATAATTATTATAATAATGATGTTTCAAATTTTGGCACAAGGCCAGCAAGTTCAATGCTCAACTGGTACTGTTTGTTGCTTACATTAATGACGTAGATGCCAACTTAAAGAATACCACAGTGCTGAAATATGCAGATGACATCAAGCTGTACCTTAAGATAAAAAGGACAGATCCTGAATACTGTAGATCTTTCCTGCAATCAGACTTGGACACAATGCAACAATGGATCACAGACTGGCAACTGTATCACCATGCATTTTGGGAGGAAGAACCCAGCATCCATCCACGTACTCTCTCTACAACACTAATATCAAGAAGTCTTCTTGTGAATGTGACCTGGTCATTACTCTCAGCAGTGATTTGCACTGGAGAAAAGCACATCTCTAAAATTTTCTAGAAGGCCAAGAAGGTCTTGGCATCCCTCAGCAAAAGCTTTGTCAGCCACTCTCCAGCTATCTATTTTAGACTGTATATGGCTATGGTGTGGCCACACTTGGAATTTGCATCACCAGTCTAGAATCTTTATCTTACTCAGGACATTGACTTCTTGGAAACTTTTCAGAGATGTGCAACCAAGTGAATACCCTCCATTAGGCATCTACCATACTCTGAATGCCTTGCTTCTTTGGGCATAGGTACATTGAAGCTCCGATATCTGGCAACTGACTTAGTAATCACCCACAAAATTATTAACCATTGTGCCAATAATCACATTGAGCACCTTCTTTAGCTCCATGTGTCTAACACACATGGGCACCCCTACAAAGTCAGAAAACAGCACAACTCCTATGACTTTTAGAAACATTTTTTCACACTCAGAGGTGCTGAAGTATGGAACAAACTACCTGCATCAATTATTAGTTGCCATGACATTGCATCCTTTAAAACCTCCATGCTTCCTGAAATTTGCCAACACTACACTTGATATTCCCCACTCCATACACATGCACACATGTATATCATGGCTCCATACACTGTTCACTTTCCTGACTTTTGTACATAATTCTATGTACTGTACAGGCACCTTTGATGAGTTGTGGTGCACCTGCACACTATACACAATAATTTCATTATTATAATTTTATTTTATTGACCCTGAAAGGCTGAAAGGTCAATCTTGGCAGAATTTGAACTCAGAACATAAAGTTTGAGAAAATGTCACTAAGTATTTTGCCTGGCGTGCTAACAGTTCTGCCAATAATAATAATGATGATAATAATAAATAATAATAATAATAATAATAATAATAATAATATAATAATAATAATAATAATGATGATGATAATAATAAAAATAAAAACAATAGTATATTTTACCCCAGTGTCACTTTGATGGTATGCACTGCTATCTCTATCGATAATAATGATAATAATAATAATAATATTTTAATGATTTCTTTTAAATTCCACTAACTCATCAAAGGAGGAAGATGTTATAAAAGTTACACTACACATGGGGATTTACATAAAACTGAATGATGAATGAAAGTAGGTTGAGAGAAATTAAGTGAAAAGTGTATGATGTATAGAAAATATGATGAATCCATGGGCTGATCAAGGAACCCCACAGATCCAAGATCTCCCTGAAATCAAAAACAAAAATATTCATCCAATTGCTGTTCTTCACTTTGAAGCTGCATGGCTTAGAGCAGTTCCAGTCACTCTAGTTTTGTCCCGGTCAGCCATCTCTTGACGACTTCACTGGAGTAGAGCACTTCCCTTCTCATTCCCACTCACTTTCTTTTCTCTGTAAAGCTTGGAAAATTCTACAGAAGGTTTTTCTTTTCTTTTTTTTTTCTTGTGGCAGCACAGTGTGTATCTTATATATATTTTTTGTATTGTTTATTTATTTATCCTTTTAGAACAAAGGACTTTATAGTTGGAGGCCACCTTTCCTCCCAATAAACCATTCAAAGCTGAATACGATGTTTGGAGCCGCAGAAATAAATTGGAGCAAGCAGAGTTATGTCCCTTACTTAAGAACCCACTACTCTAGTCTGCTGTGCTTAGTATTTATTTAGCCTGACTTTCTCAAATAGTCCCTCGTCTCTCTCTCTCTCTCTCTCTCTCTCGTTTTTTTTTTTTTTTTTTTTGCTTTTCAAAATGTAAGGAACCAGCAGTCAACCTTTTGGAAGCCTGTAATTAACAATGCTATTGTCATGAAAAAGATATGTTATATAAAATGAATAAATAGCAGACAGACCATAGCGTGTCGGTTGCTAAGGTTGTTCTTTGCTGAAGATCTGGAATTAATCTCTAAATCGACCAGCAGGACTGAATGTATTTGAAATTTATTCATTAAATTCTTCTGAAGTATTTTCACATAACTAAAGTTACTATGGTAGCTGATATGTGGAATACTCCCTTTGAGTATTTCCTGTCAGCCACATAAATGCGACATGTTTGTGAAAATAAAGGTCAATGTATGTAGTTAAATTGAACTCAGAAATGTTAATGGAAGGGATATGATAATTGAATCTATCCCAGCATGTGGTTGGTACTTTTTCTGTTGACCCTTTGCCGGGGATAAAGAACAAAGTGAATCCCAGTGAGATTTGAAGTAGAGTACGACAAGAAACTTATGAAATGTTTAGTCTGGTGCCCAACTCTTTCTGTGCCATTACTATTTTTATCTAATCAATAAAATCAATATCATGATGTATCATTCATTCAACACAGCAGAACATCAACAATAGGAAAAACAATTTCTCCACTGATGAAACACAATAAAATAATATCAATATTATACAGAATATTGAATTCTTACTTTGATTCAAGGCCACAAATACCAGGGTTGGAAATACTCTATTAAAAATGATCTCAGTATTTGAGACATACCTAATTCTGTTGACCCCAAGAACAGATCCAGATTGAGATTTTATTGGCACCTGGGATACAATTATCATGAGATCCTTGAGCTACAAATATCATAAGGCCCCAGCATTATTTTCAATAACTTTTCACTTATACACTACAGACATTTCCAGGTGTTAGAGACCCTTGGGGTGAAGCCTCTAAACCTCATACATCAGTCCTGTACTGTCCAGAAGAATGAAAGGCAAAGTCAGTCTCAGTTTATTTCGAATAGAAAATCCATTACTTTGTTTCGCACATTTTATCTGTCGAATATGTATTTTGATTTTATATTCACCCAGAGAAGTAACAGATTTATAGATATAGATGGTGGGATTTTATGACAGTCATGCATTTCTCAATACTTCTATTTTATGCTTTCTATTTTCTTTTCACTGATTTAGTGAGAGAACAAAGAGTGATGCCTCTTATTGGTTTTAGCATCTCTGAGACTGGGGAAGAAAGTGAGAAAGTTATGTTCAAGACCAGAAACCTGTCCCCAAACGTTTGTAGCAGAGTGCCAGATGGTAGTGAATTTGACAATGGATCAAATTTGCAACTAAAACATAAAAGCAAACCCTCCGATGGGTTTCCACACAGCATCTGCTTACTAAATTCAACTGATAAGGCTTTGGTCAATACAAAGCTATGTTAAACAACATTTGGCCTGTGTGCCACATGGTAAGATGGAACATGAGACCTTACAACTGTAAAGCAGACTCCTGAATGTCACAACTATGCTTGTGTTTGTATAATCGTTTCAAATTTAGAAACAAGACCAAGATTTTCAAGGAGTTGATTACATTGATTACTTGACTGGTGCTTTATCTTATTTACCTTAAAAGGATAAAAAGCAAGGTTGACCTTGGTGAGACAAAGAATACCACATGGAATTTTTTTCCAGTTCTCTATTGATTCTGCCTATCTGCCACTCTTTTGTGTCTATATTAAAAAAATACCAGACTACAATATTGTTTTTATTTTTTTATTTATAAAACTGCTGTTTGTATCAAACATGGAGTTAGAGCCTCAGATTCGTTGAAGAGGACACTGTGTGATATTTATGCCTTGCTTTTCAAAGCAAAGTCAAATGAAAAATTCCTGCCTGTTCTGGTGTAGCTGTTTATTTTTCCAGCAGTCACATACTGGATATTCCACCAGATCAAGTGTGCATGGACTGAGAGGATGTCACTATCTACCTGTGTTGTAGATAATCATAAGTTTAACTGTCTGGAGATGTGTCCACATGTATACAACCCCCATCCTGTAAATATATGCACATACACACATACATCATATGTACATCCATACATGCATTCATAAGTACACACACACACACAAACACACATGGCTGTTTCTTAACAAGTTTGCTTCCCAACTACATGGTTTCAGGTTTACTCCTACTGCATGGCATTTGGGGGCAAGTGTCATCTACTCATCTACTCTAGCCAACCAAAGCTTTGTGAGTGGATTTGGATGACAGAAACTAAAACAAGTCCATCGTATATGTATATATGTATATGTGTGTGTGTGTGTGTGTGTGTGTGTGTGTGTGTGTGTGTGTGTGTGTGTTACTGTCTCCTTTCCTTGACATCACATGATAATTGTGAATGAGTTTCACCATCACACAAACAGTGTCCTTCATATCCTATCATTTGTGAAAACATGTCTGGTCTAGGGGAAATACTTCCTTACCTTGGAAACAGGGGAGGGTTCGCAACAGGAAAGGCATTTAGCCATAGAAAATGTGCTTTAACAAATTCATCCAACCCATACAACTAAGGAAAAGAGAACAGTAAAATGATGATCATCATCTACATCATCATATATATATTCCTTTATTTTCTTTTATAATTTCTTTTACTTGTTTCAGTCTTTGGACTGCTGCCATGCTGGGGCACCACCTTGAAGAATTCTTAGTTGAATGAATCAACTCCAGTACATATTTTTCATTAAGCCTGGTACTTATTCTATTGGTTTCTTTTGCTGAACTGCTAAGTTACAGAGACATAAGCACACCAACACCAGTTATTAAAGTGGTGGTGGGGTACAAATGTAAACACAAAAACACCAGGTGTGGCTGTGTGGTAAGAGGCATGCTTCCCAACCACATGGTTCCATGTTCAGTCTCACAGCATGGCATCTTGGGCAAGTGTCTTCTACTTTAGCCTTAAGCTAACCAAAGCCTTGTGAGTGTATATGGTAGATGGAAACTGAAATAAGCTCGTCATATTTATATAAATATATGTGTGTGTTTGTATCTATGCATGTGTCTTTGTATCTGTGTTTGCTCCCCCACAACCACCATCACCACCACTTGACAATTGGTGTTGGTGTGTTTACATCATCATAGCTTAACAGTTCAGCAAAAGAAACCAATAGAATAAGTTGATTCATTCAACTAAAAATTCAAAACAGTGCCCCAGCATAGCTGCAGTCTATTGACTGAAACATGTAAAATATAAAAAAACGTATGTTTCTGTCAACCAGATCCACTCACAAGACTTTGGTTGACCCAAAACTATATTAGAGGACACTTACCCAAGGTGTGATGCAGTGGGACTGAACCTAGAACCACAGGTTGGGAAGCAAGCTTCTTACCACACAACTGTGCCTGCACCTATGTCCATATTTCCATGCTGGCACAGATTAAACAAAACAACTTGTTGAGGCAGATTTCTTACAACTATATGCTCTTGCTTGTAAACAACCTTTACCAGTTTTCAAAGTAAGGTATTTTTAAGATTCACTCATTGAAAATGGTGAAGCCTCTTAACTTAATGGACTTTTCCTTCTTGGAGTATATAAAGCAGGAATGGGCGACCTTTTTCTAGACCAGGGTCACATGAGATATGGCTTATCATCAGACAGGATCCTGCTACTAAAAAAATTCAAGGTTGTTTTTCATAAGGATTTGGCTATTATTTCTAGAAGGTAGAGAAACCACTTAGAGGCATCCACATTGGTTCGTGAAGAATACAACACGGTACAGTTAATGTTATATATATAACCCCAGGTTAAGGTTGATAATTGGTTTGTTCAAGCAGACCTATTATCAAAAAAAGGTTCTAGCCATGACCATCACATCGTTTTATTCAAACGTAGTGCATCTTGGACTACATTGTTCAATGTCGTCCCAGAAAGTCCCAAAGACTGCAGTTTGTCCATAACTAATATTAGGGATTTTTTTGTTGTTGTTATCAGATAGTGTTACAAGACATGCAGAAATGACATCATCTGAAAAACTCATCCATTTTAGTTAATATTTCTTCTGATTTATCTCCCTTCGATCACGGACTGTATTTCGTTCACACAAGAAATCCTTGATGTGGCTATTGTGACCTGCTAGAAATAACAGCGACATCTTCCGTAAAGTACAGGTTGCAGTCTTAACAAATGAAAGATACATTGAATAATGTAGTCTTAGATACACTACGCTTGAATAAAACGTTGTGATGGTCATGGCTAGAACTTTTTTTGATAATAGCTCTGCTTAAACAATCCTATTATCAAGCTTGACCTGCAGTTATATAACATTAATGATACAGTACTGTATACTCCCCTAACCAATGTGGAAGCCTCTAGGTGGTCTCTCTACCTTCCAGAAAGAATAACCAAATCTTCTTCAAATCACTTCCTACTGTCTTAAAATGAGAAACAAATCCATTGATACTTTCAGGTATGATGGTCAGAGGTGGAGTTACTTAGATGCTTCAACATAACAATTAAGTAAAGTTTTGGAGTCATTTTTGTTTCCGTATTTTATTCATTTATTTAAATATTTTCTGTCATTTAATTAGAACAACAAAATTATGGGACAATTTCTGTTTTATTTGATCAATAGATTGATTGATTGTGATAGTTATTGTTGTTGTTGTTTAACCCAAGCTTATGTCGAATTCAGAAGATCTATGACCATCTTGTCTTTTAATCAGACATTATCTTCTGTGTCCTTAAGACAGTGAACAAGCAGAATCGTTAGCACAGTTGACAAAATGCCTAAACAGCATTTCTTCCAGCTTTACATTCTGAGTTCAAATTCTGCTGAGGTTAACTTTGCCTTTCATCCTTTCAAACTCAATAGAATAAGTAACAGTTGAGCACTGCAGCTGATGTAATCTGTTTACCTCCTTTCCAAAAATTGCAGGCCTTGTGCCTATTGTAGAAAGCACTATCAACTGTGTGTTTCCTCATTCTTAACCAAGTCAGTCCTAACTTTTGACCAAACATAGTGACATAGTGTATCTAGGACTACATTATCTAAAGAGTCCTTCTTTGTTGGAGCTCAACTCCAGCCAAACTATCACCATCCTATCATTTATTTGGACATAATCTATCTAGGACTGCATTATTTTATATATCCTTTTCTTTATTGTTTTTGTTTTCCACAAGACAGTCCTCATCTGGCAGACCTGTGGTCAAAGGCACTGCTGTGACCATCATGTCTTTTATTCAGACACAGTGTATTCAACACTACATTATAAAATGTGTCCTTCTTTTTCAAAACATTAAATGTGAGAGAAAAATTGATTGTTATTTATGGCAATTTAAATGACCAACTAGGAGACCCAATGAATGAGTTTTAAACATACATACAAGCATACAAACATACAAATATACACACATAAATACATACATGCATACATACATACATACATATGTATGTATATGTATATTTGTGCGTGTGTGTGTAGATATATATATATATATAGATAGATAGATAGATAGATAGATAGATAGGTAGGTAGGTAGGAGGTAGGTAGGTAGGTAGGTAGGTAGGTAGATAGATAGATAGATAGATAGATAGATAGATAGATAGATAGATAGATAGATAGATAGATAGATAGATAGATATTTGTGTGTGTGTATATATAATGATGATGATGATGTTTGATTGATTGTCATTTCTGCTATGCAATGTTTATTCTCCCTAGTTGCCATAACAACCTTTTCCTACCTGTTCACCTCTCTCTATCTTCTTTCTATCGATAGACAATATCCACTTTAGAGGGAGATCGGATATATGTAGAGAGGAGGAGTAAATGGGAGCAGTTAGTGTTTGGAATGTGGAATAAATAAAAAAAATTGGCAATATAACAATTCCAGTGAGATTTCATCACCACCATCATGATCATCATCATTACCACCACCACTACCATTATCTCTCCCTCAGTATGATCATCATTTCTGTCAGTTTATATCTACTATCCTATCACCATTGGCTGTTTGATTGTCTCAGTTACACACACGCACTCATACTTGTAATTTGTATATGGCAAATGTACGTATGTATGTATGTATGTATGTATGTATGTATGTATGTATGTATGTATGTATGTATGTATGTATGTATGTGTGTGTGTATATACATGATTATTTGTATATGAATATAATATATACATATATAGATGCCCTTACGTCCTACATATGTATTTGTATCCCATCTGCTAGACAGCTCATGTCTATGGTAGTACAGTTTGGGTTTGGTTCTTGTCCCAGGGGATTTGAGCAGTTTTTCTATGAATATATGCATGAATACACTTGTATATGTATCTATGTGTGTATGTTTGTATGCATGTGTGTATGTATGTTTGTATGCATGTGTGTATGTGTATGAATGTATGTGTGCATATATATATAGCTATATATATATATATATATATATATATATATATATATATATATATATATATGCATACATACATACATGCATATATCTGCACATACATTCATGTGTATTTGTATTTGCAGATATATGCGTATGTTTTTTCCTTTCATACTTACAATGTGACAGGACCTCTTTGAGTTGAGACAGTTCCAGGAATTTGTGAAGATGTGAGTCAGGGCTTACATATGCATTGATGTATGTGTAGAAATGTTTGTATAATGTATTTCTACATCACTTTACTACATGTGTGTGTACGATTACTTTTTATGAACATGTGTTTGTTTATTCCAGGCAGGACATTCAATAGGAAAAATCATAAGAATAAGGGTGGGGGTGCGGGCGTATGTGCGCGCGCGGAAACAGCATCAGCATAAGTTTATATTTGTTTTCCTTGCTGACATAGTATGGCTGATTGTCATTGTCTTATTAAGAGTTACTGCCCTTCGAAGTTGGATGGAGGATTATGTCATACTCACACAATTAAGTGTTGGTTTGTTTTCTTTGGTTGCATGTTTTTCTTGTTCTGGACCATTTTATTAAGTATACTGGATGCATTTTATTATGGCACCAGCACTACAGCAATTGCCTTGTCTCATGTAAAACTAGAGAATGCATGTGTGGGGGGTGGGGGTGTACACAGCTGACTCTCTGGCTGAATATTTATGTTTATGTGTATGCATATACACACAACTTGCATGTAAAAGAAGTTACTTTTATCAGTTATCCACCTTAGATCACAATGATTTCAGCATGTTCCAAAATTATCACTTCCTCCAACAAACACTGAGCAGCTTTGGTACTTCCAAGGAATACCCATGTGCCTTTGCTCTATATTTTAGCTTGATTTTCACCCTCGCTGTTATGTATGCAGCCACACAATAACAGACCAAGTACATCTGTAGCCATGCAGTATCTATTTTAATTTATGATTTACTGTGGATTTGTTCTTCTCTCTTAGCTTTGGTCTTTTGCCTACATTTCTGTTACTTCTTTGTTGTAGCAGTTTCTATGCATCCCTCTCCATTTTGTGAATTACAGCTCTGCTGTCCTTCCCAAGCTCAAAACCCAGCAGTTAGGGCATTGTGGAACTAACCATAAACCTATGGCTTCTAACCTCTCCAAGAAGCACCGTACACTTCTATCCTTGTGCCTCACATGACTCCCACATATTCTAGGTCCTTTGTTTAATGTACCCTTTCCTTATTGCCACAGGCACTGTCAGCTCAATAATTGGCACTGATTTTTATTAAATCAGTCCCTAAGAAAAAAATTAGGGCATTTATTTGTTATTGTAATTTGAATTGGGTATAATAACACTTCTTTCAAATCCACATATATATTCCAGACATTAGCAACATGAGTAAGTCTGAGTTCTGATATTTCTTTATTTATCCTCTAGTGTTGTCTTTTCTCACTTTCATTGCATAAAACAACAGGATATGCTTAGATGTCGATTTTTATTTCATTGGCACTGCTGCATTATTGTTTTAGTGCATCAGCAATGATACTCAAGACTTGGTTATACTAGGTATATTCTACAAGGAATGCCTTGTAAGCTGTTAAAACATTCTCCAGTAATGCATAATGTCCAAACAGATAACAGTCTGTCGCCATTTTAGCTCCATCATTATGCACAATAATAAGGATGGGTGATTTTACTCTGTTGCTTTGTGTTTAGTAACAAGTACCATGAGTGAGGGATAAAGTACTGTGAAAGTCATCCAATCTATGTTAGCATGGAAAAAGTAGATTTAAAGATATAAAGATGTATATACATGATAATGTTTTATGAAAGCACATGACCTTGTGGTTAGGGTGTTGCACTCTCAATTTCTAGATCATGGGTTTGATTCTCAGACCAGGCAGCATGTTGCTCCATTTCCCCTTTCAATCAAGGGGAAAATGTTGTCCTGCTCACCTACCTAGTAGGGTTGTCATTCAAAGGTTAAAACAATGCAAAGTAGGCATTGTGACCAGCAGTGTATAGCATCTGATAGTCAGGTCAACCATATGATCATCACATGATCATGTGATGATATTTTCATTTATTATTATTTAGTTTATTATTATAGTTACCCAAGCCATAATAAATTGGTTGTCTATATGGACTCCTGTATGTTAACAGACTAGTTCTCATAGCCATATCTGTTACAAAGTTAGAAGGAAAATTTCTGACACAGAAGGAAGGAATTGAGAGACTTAGGAGTTAATTTAGCACAGTTTTAGCTAGTAGAAAAGAGAACATCAATAACTGGGAAGTGACAATAATCAGTATGAAGAAAGGGAGTAAGTAGAATGTCTAAACCACGAAACGAATGCTCACAGTTGGTGCA
The DNA here is from genome assembly GCF_006345805.1 of Octopus sinensis. Classification (NCBI taxonomy): domain Eukaryota; kingdom Metazoa; phylum Mollusca; class Cephalopoda; order Octopoda; family Octopodidae; genus Octopus; species Octopus sinensis. The sequence continues at coordinate 81,162,197 of NC_043000.1, forward strand.
CAAAAGATGCAGTGGAATCTCTGAAAGAATAAGAGAAAAAGAGGATTTCATATTTGATAGATACACAGGCATAGTCAGCAGTGAGAGCACCCAACAGATGAAAGCTGTCAACTGCTCAAGAGTGCTGTTAGAAGTAGTTGATAGTATCTGTAACCTCATCAACGGTGGAGGTGGGTGTTATGAAAGATTTCCCTGCCCCATTCTTATTCTGACTACTAGCCAGAATAAGAATGGGGTAGGAAAAGTTCAGGGATATATTAATCCTTTTCACAATAATGGGCAGACTGTATGATGCTTGTGTATAACATGTAATATTGGTTTCAAATTTTAGTAAAAGGCCAGGATGGTCGGTGGGAGTGGGTAAGTCAATTACATTGAGCCCATTGCTCAACTGGTATTTAGTTTTTATATTCTCAAAAGATGAAAGGCAAAGTCAACCACGGCAGAATTTGAACACAGAATGTAAAGAGATACGAAATGCTACTAAGCATTTTGCCTGGCATGCTAACAATTTTGCCAGCTTGCCGCTTTTATAACATATAATATTGCATGAGAGTGAAAGATGGGCATTGTATGTGGTGAAACTGTCATTTAGAGCTGCATTTCCCAAACAGGGTTCCTCAGAATCCTAGTGTCTTGTGAGAAGTCATTAGGGGGCCTGAGTCATTTTTAGATGTAAAGTCTATATTCACAATTTCATTTTACATGCACAGTATATTTGAAATACTACCATTTGTCCCATTGAGGAAAGGAGCTTATGACAGGAATTGTCAGGGAATTTCGTCTAAACAAGGTCTTGGTTAAATCAAAATTTCTTAAACTTCCTTTGTGGCATCTTATGGATTTAAGTTCTGGTAAACCTTTCAAAGATAGTTTTATGGTTAGTTTAATCTTTTTATGAAATCTAACTGTAGGAAAGAGAAAGAAAAGAAACTGAAAAGATATATGATAATTTTTACTAGCAGACATGGAATGTATTTCAATGGTTCAAAAAAAAAAAAAAAAAAGGTTGGAAACACTGTAGGTTGGTTTACAAGTGTTGCTTTCCACAGAATACTATAAACGTAAAACAATCAAGCAAGGTGTAAGGGGAATAACTACTGTTATCTTTAATGTTGAAATTTCATTCCACGCTTGGAAATAACCTGATTCTCATTCAGCCACAAATAATTATATTATCTGCATCCACGAGCCAACGACTAGCCAGGAACAACAGTCAAATCTCCTTCATGAAGCGCGCGCACGCACTCGCACGCATATACACACATACACACACATTGGCAGGTTCTGTGGTATATATACACGACACAAGCATTTCATGTGTACATTATATATACATTTATATACACATACATTGCATATAAAAAAAAAATATATATATATAAATACTTACATATACATATATATATATATTATTTCATACACATATATTCCATACATGCATACATTACTTGCACAACAGTAAATACTTTTCTTTATATTATTTCTAAATGATTCTAAAGATGAAGGAGAGTGCTTATAACCTTTGTGGTTTATTAACCTCATCATCATCATCATCATCATTGTCATTACCACCACAACTACCATCATCATCATCATCATCAACATAACATCCACTTTTCCATGCATGTGTAGATCAGATGGAATTTGTTTTGGCAGATTTTTCTACAGCCAGACTAGATGTCCTTCATGCTATCAGTCCTCACTTATTTTCAAGCAAGGTAACATTTTCCCCCCATGATTGGACTTATTTTCACAGAAGATTGGAAATAAACAACACCACTTATATGATGGTGACACTCATTTACAGCTATGACACAATGTCAAGATGAGTAGACTCAAACACACAAAGAGGCAGGCAGGTAGGCAGAGAGACAGATAGTTATATGATGGGCTTCTTTCAGTTTCCATCTACCAAATACACTCACAAGCTCACATGACTTTGCCCAACACTCTTGCCAATGGTGCCATGCTGTGGGAATGAACCTGAAGCCATATGGCTGGGAAGTAAACAGCTTGCACCCATATGTTAATATTGTTTAACATTTAATGGAGCTATATTCAGTTTGAATATCTGTAGGGTTGTGAGTTTGTAAGAAAGATATGTGAAGTCATGTGGTTAGATGGTTAGGGTATTTGGCTAATGATTATATAGTCATGAGTTCAATATCTGGTAGTGCATTATATCCTTGAGCAAGTCACTTTATTTCACATTGTGCCTCTCTATTCAGCTGGCATGAACGAGAAGTACATATATGTCAAAGGGCCAGCCTTGTCACATTCTGTGTTATGCTGAATCTCCCTGAGAACTACATTAAGGGTACACATGTCTGTGGAGTGCTCAGCCGCTTGCACATTAATTTTACAAACAGGCTGTTCCATTGATTGGACCAACAGGAAACCTCATTGCCATAACTGAAGGAGTGCCAAGTTGTTTTTTTTTAAGAAATATATAGGGTAGGAGACAACAGTTCTAAGGAAGAAGAATTAGTCAAGTGTTTTGTGTTAAGTCTGGATGTTGAGATGTAGTAAGGATGACAAGAAGAGAATATATAAGTATATCACATTGGTTTTGTGTGAAGAGGGTGTATTAACTAGCTAGTTCAGAGAAACAGAAGTCATTGCAGTAGTGGTAGAAGTTACAACAAGAGGAGCCTGTGTATTTGTGAAGCTGTGATCGAAGAGTGTTGGAGTGACATAGCATTGGCAATCATTTCAATGGTCTTTAGTATGGCATGGTCTAAGTTATTTATTCTTGTGACAAACAGTAACACCATCCAATAGATGAAACCTGTACAAACAGTAACACTGTTCTACAGATATGACCAACACAACCATTAAAACTATCATATAAACTGCTTTTCTTTCTCTCTTTGTTTCATCCTATATACTCTGCATGTACTTCTAGCTATTGTTACCATCTTTGTTTGTAGGCTCGAGGGGGCTGGTATCATATGAAAACCACCTGTGCCAGTGCCGCATATAAGCACCTGTGCCAGTGCTGCATAGAAGCATCCAAGACATTGTGTAAAGTGGTTGGCATTAGGACGCACATCCAGTCATAGAAACCATGCTAAAACAGACATAGAGCCCAGGGATCTTTTCAGCTGGGCAGCTCCGGTCAAACCATCTAACCAATGCCAGCATGGAAAATGAATGTTAAATGATGATGACAATGATTAGACAAGCTAGCAGAAGCGTTAGCATGCTAGGAAAGATGCTTAGTGGCATGTCATCTGTCTTTATGTTCTGAGTTCAAATTCTGCTGGGATCAACTTTGCTTTTCACTTTTTGGGGATCAATAAAGTAAGTACCATATGAGCGCTGGGGTTGATGTAATCGACTTACCTCCTGCCCCCAAAATTGTTGGCCTTGTGTCAGAATTTGAAATCATGAACTCCCTACTACAGACACATAAAGCAAGTTAGAACCTTTCACATGTGTTGTCTGCTCAATATCTGCAATATAAAATGTCAAGATAAGATATCAAATGTCAAAATCTTAGAAAAATGTGATATTTTCAGTATCAAAATCATGCTGCTGAGAATTCAGTGCAGATGGATAGGACATGTTCAAATTACAGATGACAGCATTCCAAAAATTCTTTTGTATGGTCAACAAGTAGAGGGATACTGTGGTAAAGGAAGACCCATTCTTAGTTATAAAGCTAAGTTGAAGCAATCACTAAAATCGTTACAGTTTAATTTGACATCTTGGGAAAGTCATTGCCTAGATCAATCTGCATGATGTAAAATGTGTCATTATGCATCAAAACAATTCGAGTTGAAGAAACAAGTATAACAGAATCATATCCTTCAATCAACAAACACATTTGCTCAATCCCAGGTAAAATCAAAATCATCAGTGTCCTCATTATGATTTTATAGCAAAATTCTTACTTGGAATCAAATTAGATTCACATCCATCACAAATAGATGCACAAAAAGATTCCACTCAAAACATCCCTGAATAAGGGTTATTTAAGGATGATGAATGAAACACCCATGTTTTCCAGAGGCGAATTATTCAAATGACAAAGAATTCCTCTCAACATATGGCTATGATGCACCCCCACTACTTCTGTCATGATCAGAAATGCACACATCATCAGCCACTAAAGCCACTAAGGGACATCCTCAACTAGTTAAGATCGAACAAGTGACAAGCAAATTTGTAGTACTAAGCAGAATAGTTGCTGTAACCCATATTATTATTATTATTATTATTATTATTATTATTATTATTATTAAGGTGGTGAGCTTGTAGAATCTTTAGCATGTTGGGCAAAATGCTTAGCAGTATTTCATCTGTCTTCGTGTTCTGAGTTCAAATTCCACCGAGGTCGACTTAACCATCTATCCTTTCAGGGTCAATAAAATAAGTACCAGTAAAGCACTGAGGTCAAAGTAATCAATTAGTCCCCTCCCGGCAAATTTCAGACCTTGTGCTTGTAGTAGAAAGGATTATTATTGTTGTTGTTATTGTTATTATCATTAAGGCAGTGAGCTGGCAGAATTGTTAGCATGCCAGGTGGAATGCTTAGTGCTGTTTCACCTGTCACTACATTCTGAGTTCAAATTTCACTGAGGTTGACTTTGCCTTTCATCCTTTCAGGGTTGATAAATTAAGTACCAGTGAAATACTGTAGGTCAATGTAATCAACTCATCTTCTCCTGCAAAATGGCTGCCCTTGTGGCAAAATTTGAAACCATAATTGTTATTATTATTATTATTATTATTATATTATTATTATTATTATTATTAAGGTGGTGAGCTTGTAGAATCTTTAGCATGTTGGGCAAAATGCTTAGCAGTATTTCATCTGTCTTCGTGTTCTGAGTTCAAATTCCACCGAGGTCGACTTAACCATCTATCCTTTCAGGGTCAATAAAATAAGTACCAGTAAAGCACTGAGGTCAAAGTAATCAATTAGTCCCCTCCCGGCAAATTTCAGACCTTGTGCTTGTAGTAGAAAGGATTATTATTGTTGTTGTTATTGTTATTATCATTAAGGCAGTGAGCTGGCAGAATTGTTAGCATGCCAGGTGGAATGCTTAGTGCTGTTTCACCTGTCACTACATTCTGAGTTCAAATTTCACTGAGGTTGACTTTGCCTTTCATCCTTTCAGGGTTGATAAATTAAGTACCAGTGAAATACTGTAGGTCAATGTAATCAACTCATCTTCTCCTGCAAAATGGCTGCCCTTGTGGCAAAATTTGAAACCATAATTGTTATTATTATTATTATTATTATTATTATTATTATTATTCGCAGCTCACAAGTGATCACCTTCAAACCACCCTATCACACCACTCTATGTTTAACTTGATAGTGAAGATTATCAGTAAGACACAAAATGTTAAATTCAGATAGACTTCAATAAAACATGATTTATCTTTGATAATGTTTTCTCTCCTCATTAATCTAAAGATATCATCATTTCTACTTTTTCTTTTCTTTTTCTTTTCAACAACACTTCTCATAAGATGAAGACTATCTCTCATTATAGTCTATGATACATCTTCTGAGATTTATACACACTTTATGATCTTATGAGTTACTACACATCCTATGACCTATCACACATCATATGATTTGTCACATTGTATGACCTATTACAAATTTTATAATTTCCAAATTTTGTCTGAAGAGAAATGTGAAACTCATAGTTACAAAATATGAAGTTTTTGCTACAATAAATACATTACAATACTCTAATTCCAGTATTGAGTACTCTCTTTCTTCTCTTTGTTTATTCATATATGTTTACACACACAGACATATACATATGCATTGAAACATCATATTTTTATTCCTATTTTTTCATCAAAGCTTTCACCAAGTGCCAATCTAATATATTCGCTGCGTACATCTAGTTGACTTTCATAGTTTTTTTTCATTTTTTTTCTATTTGCTCTTGAATTTTCCTCATATATATATATATATATGTACTTTTACTCTATAACATTTTTGCTTCTTTAGGCATCAATCTAATAATATTAACTACCAACATCCTTAGATTTTTGTTGACGTATATTTGCTTTGTTCTCTCTCTCTCTCTTTCTATCTATCTGTCTGTGTGTGTTTATGTATACATGTGTGTGCATGTGTGTATATATATATGCATGTGTGTCTGTCTATCTGTCTCTGTATATACGTATGTATGTAATTTTATGCATGCATATATATCCTCATCATTATTTTGCATCTACTCTTAATGCTGGCAAGTTCAACCTCATTTAAATTTATTGACCCATGTGTTTTATTTTGTCATGGTTTCCATAACCAGATGCCTGTCTTATAACCAATCCTTTTACAGAGTGTATTTGATACATTTTAATGTGGCACCAGCATTAGAGATGGTATCATGTTCTCAACAATTAGCACTACATTGTCTTCACTTATCTTTTAATCACTTTATATATCTGCGAGACAAAAGCTGTCTTCATCACAGATACACTGTTTCCATCTAATTGTTGCAATGTAACCAATAGAGCTTGTGGGTGAGAGGATGACTGTAAAAGGTGAACTAAAGAAGGGGGGAGAAAGAAGTGGATAGGTACAATATTATGCTTGAAGTATGTTTGAACCCATAAGAAAGGCATTCACTGTGTTTGTGGTGAACATATCGTGACTTAAACAAATAGTTCAAATACACCAAAATCAGCTCGCAGTGCCACCTACCCAAGCTGTGAGATGCAAGAATTTCAGAGAGGTTATCTCCTCTTCAGTTACAGAAACCAGACAAGATGTGCTGTGAGTTATAAGAGAGGCTGCCTCTCTTATGATGTTCCCATCATCATACAATGACTGGTACCACTAATCAGCAGCTCACCGTGAACAAATTACAGGGTGGCAGCTCTAATCAGTGATGTGTCTAAATGCAAGATTACTACCAGTTCAAATATGCTTAGGACATATTCAAACCTGTAAGAAAGACATTTACTGTGTTTTGTCATGGAGAACATTCCTTGCTGTAGGACAGGATTACAGAATGGATAGCGTGATGGAAGGCAAAATGGGTGAGGCATTGTTAGGAGAGAGGCAATTATGGTGGGGAAAGTTATGGCAGGGTGCAATGGAGAAGACATTGATTGCAGAGGATAATGGATAGGGGGAGTGAGAGAAAGAGAGAGAGGCGGAGAGAGAGCAAGTGATTGATCGTTACAAAAATCGTGGGTGGTAAGAAAGTGCGATTGATGTCAATAATGAATGATCTGTAGAGACATTCCAATGGTAGCTTACTGGTAGTAGACGAGAGAGAAAAACAGGCAAGTGATAGAGAGATAGAGGTGGGGGAGAGATGAGGTTATCAGAAATTATTGGATTTGATGCAATCCTTTGATATGTAAGCCTTGTGAAGAAAGAGAGAGACATCAAGGCAGCTACATGTACACATAATTTATATATATGTAAGTGTACATATATATATAAGTATACATATATATGTATGTATACATATATATTTATATGTATGCTTGTATATATACATATATATATGTGTGTGTGTGTGTGTGTGTGTGTGTGTGTGTGTGTATATGTATATATATTTCGTTTTGGGATTTGGTTTGCAAGATTCCACTTACTTCTTTTTTTTTTCTAAAATTTTCGTTGCGTCTTGCAACCCTTTCAATAGTTTTCAAGAGTCAAAACTATTGACAAGGTTGCAAGACGCAGCAAAAGTTTTTAAAGAATAAAAAAGAAATAAGTGGAAATTTTACCGGTGAGTGCGTTAAATTATAAGGCACTAAAAGACAGTGACTCTCTCCAGACACAACAGAATATGTATATCTATCTATCTATCTATCTATCTATCTATCTATCTATCTATCTATCTATCTATCTATCTATATCTATCTATCTATCTATCTATCTATCTATCTATCTATCTATCTATCTATCTATCTATATCTATCTATCTATATATATATATATATTATATATATATATATATATATATTTGTATACACACACACACCACCACACAGAAACGCATATCTATGTGTTTGTGCAGCAGCTGCAAATTAGAGAAAATTTACGTGTGTGTGTGTGTGTGTGCACATGCATTTGTCTATGTATTTACAGTTATATATTTCAAATCATTATCATCAACTTTACACCTACTTTTCATGATGGTATGGGTTAGACAGAAGAGGCTTCTTTCAATGCAGCATCTTTCCATTTGTATGCAACCCTTCCTCATTCCCTTTGTGGGTCCTGCATCCTGAAGTCAACCCTCACCACTTTATTCCACCTAGTTTTCTTGAGTCTTCCGCTTCCTTGTTCTCCTAAGGATATTGTCCAACATTTCATTCACAAAACTACTATTCTTTATATGGTACCATGTAATAACCTCCTATGCTAGTGCCATATAATGGCACCTGTGCCAGTGCCATGTAAAAGGCACCCAACACACAGTTCTAAGTGGTTGGTATCAGAAACCAAGCCAAATCAGACTGGAATTTGGTGTAGACTTCTTAGTTGCAAAACCATTCAACCTATGTCAGCATGAAAAACAAACATTAAATAATAATAATAATAATTATAATAATAATAATAATAATAATAATAATGATAATAATAATAATAATGGTTTCAAATTTTGCCATAAGGGCAGTAATTTGGCAGGAGAGGACTAATCGATTACATGGACTCCAGTGTTCAAGTGGTACTTATTTTATTGACCCCAAAATGATGAAAGGCAAAGTCGACCATGGTGGAATTTGAACTCAGAACGTAGTTTCAGGCAAAATACCGCTAAGCATTTCATCCAGCGTGCTAACAATTCCACAGCTTTCTGCCTTAATAACAATAATAATAATAATAATAATAATAATAATAATAATTATAATAATAATAATAATAATGATAATAATAATAATAATAATAATAATAATGATAATAATAATAATAATAATAATCCTCTTTACTATAGGCACAAGGTCAGAAATTTTAAGGGTGAGAGTAAGTTGATTACATCGATCCCAGTGTTCAACTGGTACTTATTTTACTGACACTGAAAGGATGAAAAGCAAAGTCAACCCTGGTGGCATTTGAACCATCATTATCATGTCTATCGCATCTCTCTTGTACATTACAGCTGATGCTTCTAACACCCAGTTTTTCTCTCTCCATATTTGCATTCTATCATTCATGCATGCTGACATTAGACATCCAGCGAAGCATGCTTGTTTCATTTCTATCCAGATTTTGCATATCCTCTTCATTGAATACTTGTGTTTTCACAATCATGTAATATCACACTGTAGACACAAACATCACACAGTTTGTCTATCAACCAAAAAAAAATACCTTAATTATTAACAGAACTAATAGATCCCTGCATTTTCCCCCCACTCCATTCTTATTCTAAGTATTATGACTGGGTTCTCAATAAAGAGTTTTTATCTACTCCAGTTCCACATATCAAGCATGGATTTTTCCCAGTTATGAGCAGAGTTCTGTTTTCTTTTCTGAAAACTAAGAAATTTTGTTTTCACTAAATTGACCATTAGGCTTTTCAATTTTAGATCCTATTTCCAGTTTCAGAACTTTCTCTCAATTCTTTGGCTTATTTAACTAGATATGTGTTTCTCAAACATTCATTCCCTATAGACCCTTTTGATTCCTATTTTGCTCCATAGGTTCCCTGTAATCATTCAATGTTTAAAAAGACAAGCCTATTATATTTTTATCATTAAATATTTATTAGGAATTGAATGAAAAAGTTGATAAAATATTTTGTGTATGATAGACGTATAAGCAATTAATCGCACATAAATTTTAACTGTAAAATCTTATATGGACCCCAGTAGAGGACCACTGGACTAGACCATCAAGATACAGGAGTTCTCAGACAGCCAGTCTTAAACTTTATTGTTATGGCCAGGTGGGCTATAATAAACACCTGGATGTTAAATTCTTCCCTCAACTTATTGGTTGTCTCTCACTTTGCCTATAGTCTTTTTGTGTATGGCTCATAAGTCATTCTTCTACTCCCAGCTTTTATAGCAACCTGCAGACTATAGAGTGTGGTACCTTGTGAAAGATTTTCTCCTGATCAGTAAATGATTAGTTCTTGGTTAAGAAATTTTCTTATAGTTATCTCATTAAGAAAAGTGCATTGGTGTTTCCTTATCCATGCACAAACCCAAACAGCATTTTATCATAGCTAGTTCTCTCCCTCTATGTGGTCAGTCAACTTGCTAAAAATATCAGCCAAATCTCCCTCAAATCATGGCTTATCTTCAATAAGGAAAACACTTATTGGATAATGTAGTCATTCTTTTGTTGTTCTACCAAAAGTATGCGTGGCTCCTGGTGAGCTCCTGAACATCCGCCATGTGTTTGTCATGGAATCTTTATTAAAGAAACTTAGGCAGTATTTCCTTTGCTTTCATCCAGGTATTTTTTACAGGATACTATCTTGTCTGCTTAATTCCTCTTACATGTCTGGGTACTTGTAATGAAAAACTCCAGAACAAATACCACGAAGCTGTGTACTGTGATTTAACTATTCTACAAATCTACAATACCAGACAGGCAGAGGTACCTTGTTTTTTCTGAATCCCAGAAGGATACTAAGCAAAAATAACCTCAAAGTGGCTTGAACTCAGAACATAAAGAGCTGCAACAAACATGAGTTACTTTGATCTTCTGATATTTTAGTAATCCTACCAATTTGCTGCCTGACGTAGTTCTTTTATCTTTTTTTTTTTCTTTTTGCTGCTTTCATGGATTCTCATGACTCTCTGTCGCCATCCAATTCCATTATTATGAATCTTAACTGGGAGCTTGAGTTGTAGAAAGTCTTTCATAATAGCTGATTATACAACAAAGGACACTAACATTATGGATGCATTGCAGTTACTCTCTTGATAGAACTTAATGATCCTAACAGTTGATCTTCTGGGACTCCTCTGTTCAGCATCAATACAAGAAGCACTGTTGGCTCAGTGGAGTTCTTCCTCTACCTCTTCACAATCTGCCATGCTGCAGTCTCATGACTTCACTGTAGCCCTATCAAGGTGGCTGAACAGGTGCTATGCCTTGCCAAAGGGCAGCCCATAACTATGCAGGGCATGGTCATTACTCTGTGAGGTATTTTCAAAATACCTGTATACCCTAAGTTCTCCTTATCATCCCTAAAAGAAGATGGCATGATCATCGCTAGAGCATCTTCAGTCATAGATAAATCAGTTCATTCACTATTGATAGGAGTGTTACACAAATGGAATCAAATATATTTATGGATCCCACCTAGTGGAGAGGTTCAGCTGAGCATACTAGGTACCACAGATGTGTTCAATTAGAGCTGGTCTGGAGCTACCCAGAACAACAACGACAACACTGTTAAATATGAGCATCAACCACATTGATTTAATGAGTCTGGGAGAGTCTACAAATGTCACAGGTGCTCATTATCTCTCCTACAACTAATTAATTGTTTCTTTAATCAGTATTGGTGGAGAAGAGGAAGAAGAAAGAGACCAAATCTGCATTATCATCAATTCAGATACAAAAACAAAACAAAAATGATTTTTCAAAATCTTTAAATGGAATATTTCATTTTTATTATTTGTGAAATGTTTTAACACTCCCATCTCCCATCACCACAACAAAAATAAAATATAATAAAATAAAATAAATAACCACAAAAGAAATAATACTCAAAATCATAAGACCTTAGCACTAATGATAATAATAATAATAATAATAATAATAATAATAATAATAATAATAATAATAATGTAATAGATATTGATTAGAGAGTAGTTTCTAGTTTATCAAATACTGACAAGATCTGTTTATAGATTATGCAAAATATCACACTGTAATTTTAAAATAATTCTCAGTTCAATATTTTATTATAGTCTTCCTTACCACACTTCTCCTCCCCTCCTCTTCCTCCTCCTCCTCCTCCACCACCACCACCACCACCACTACCACCATCATCATCATCATTATTGATGTTATTAATCCATCAATGTATGATATTATATAAGCTGGAATTTTCAACATAGATTTTACTAAAACTTTGATTTACTTCACAAACTCATTAATATGTTTATTACATTTTTATTTGTCAAGCACAAAGTGCTTTCCACACCAATGACTTTGTTTGTTTGTTTGTTTTTGTTTAATTAAAACCGAATAAATATGATCTCTCAAGATTGAGAAAATATATTTTTATTGTTGTTGTTTGCTATTATGAAGGTGTGTAGCCTAGTGGTCAGGGTTTTGGGCTTATGAGTTCGATCTCATGAGTTCAATTTCTGGGCCAGATGGTGCATTGTGTCCCATATGGTTGGGAAGCAAAGTTCTTAACCACACAGCCATACTTGCATTTTATTAGTCATTCCCTATGCCCAATTCAATGATTGCAGGAAGAGATGCAAGTTGTAATGCAGTGGTAGGAGCAGTGAATATGCTTGTAGCCCACTTTTCAAAACACAAAGACAATTTATTCCAGAAGAAAAACTGAATAAAGAATAATTAAACAAGTTATGAACACAGCTATTAATATAAACAATTGTATTAAGGTCATGAGCTGGCAGAATCATTAGCACACTGGGAAAACTGCTTACCAGCAATTTGTATGTCTTTACATTTTGAGTTAAAATTCTGTCAAGGTTGACTTTGCTTTTTGTCCTTTCAGGGATCAATAAAATCAGTACTAGTTGAGCACTGGGGTGAATGTAACAAAAACTTTACCATCCCCAAATTGCTGGCCTTGTGCCAAAATTTGAAATCAATATAAACAAAAAAAAAGGGAAAATGCATTAAAAATGTAAATTTAAGTGGCAATAATAAATATAATAAAATACCAAGAGCAAAATAGTAATGAATCTTTTACAGAGAACCTAAACATGGATTGACCCTAAATGAATGGAAAAATCAAACGAGAGGTATATCACCAAAGTGAATGCTTCCTTGAGTGAGAAATCTATCAAAGGAAGTGATATATCACCAGTTTTCAAAAGACAATGTGACTTCCATATTCCTTTGAAAGTGTTGGCTGATATGTGACAGGATGTATACTTTCTTGATGGGGGAAGGGGATACAGAAATATATATCAGTTACTTAAAACTAAGGATTAGAAGAAAAGTGAGGCAGAGATCATGCTCTACATAAGTTGTGCCACATGTTGTTTCTGTATGGTTCCACAGTACAAGAACAGCAGAAACAAGAGGATCATAGCCTACAAGCATAGTGTTTGTCTAGCCTTGGCTTGTAGTCATCTTTACAGCACAATGCAGCTATATTGGAAGCGAAGTGATGACCTACAACAATATGCATTCATGGTGGAGTTTGCAAGGATATCTAGATCCTGATCACCTGAAAAGACCAACAAGTTATTTTGAAGTTATACACCAGTGTGAGAAAAGACAAGGGGTGTAAGGCATGGATTAAGTTTCTAAAATAGATTCTTTATTCTTTTACTTGTTTCAGCCTTAAATTCTTTGCTAAATAAATCAATCCCAGTACATAAGGGTTTTCTTTTTTTTTTCAAGCCTGGTACTCATTCTATTGGTGTTCTTTGCTGAACTACTAAGTAACAGGGACGTGAACACACCAGCACCAGTTGTTAAGCAGTGGTAGGTGGGAACAAACACAGACACAAAGACACACATACAGATATATGTACATATATGTGTGCCAATGCTGCCTGACTGGCCCTTGTGCTGGTGGCACATAAAAAGCACCCACTACACTCTTAGAGTAGTTGGCATTAGGAGGGGCGTAGAAACCTTGCTAGATCAGATTGGGGCCTGGTGCAGCCTCCTGTCTTGCCAGTCGTCAGTCAAACCATTCAACCCGTGTCAGCATGGAAAGTGGGTGTTAAATGATGATGATGATGATGATATATACAGAACAGGCTTGCTTCAGTTTTCATCTACTAAAACCACCAACAAGGATTTGGTCAGCCTGAGACTATAGTAGAAGACACTTGCCCAAGATGCCATGCAGCTGGAGTGAATCCAGAACCATGTGGTTGGGAAGCAAGCTTCTTACCTGACAGTCACACCTGCACCTATAGAAAAATTTCAGGTATTACTTTGGTCCAATAGTAGAACATCTGTCATGCTTACAGATGTTGGATCAAGTCCCATGAGCAGCATTTGACTTTACTTATCCAAAAAGCTTTTAACCCAATATTTACTTGCTATTATTTATAGCTTTATTTGTTTTGAAATTCATAATTCCTAAAAAGAATTATTTCATGTTCTTGAATTTTCTAAATTCCTATGACATCAGCAATATATATGTGTGTGTTTGTGTACGTATGCTAGTTTAGTACATTTATGTGATACACTAAGCATGTTTTGAGAAGCCAGATTTAAAGGTGAAATCTCAACCACTATTATTTGTCAATATTATATGAGTGTAGTTGCATACATGTGTGAACGTGTGTCATGTATACACATGCACACACAAATACTTACATGCATGCAAGAATGTGTGTGTGTGCGTGCATGACATTTTTACTTTTAGCATCCATCAACAACCTAATCTTTTATCATCTTAATGTGCCCCTACCATTGCTCCCCTTCACGCTGAGTCTATGCTCTTCCTCCACCCCATAAAACATGGCTTAACATTCCCTTTGATTATTATAAGTTATAAGATGAACACTGTTTCATGCATAATTGCACATAAAATTTACAGTTTAGTTCACAGGTAATTTGCTTGTATATAGATTAAGTATCTTGGTTATTCTATTCTTAGGCTGAGTAATTCTGTTTCTTTGAGCATTTCTATATATGGACTCACTACCACCAAAGACTAGATTGCTGGTTGTACTTCTGGACTACGTTCCTAGACATTCTGTCTGACAGTTCATTCAAAGTCTTTCATTGATTCTATTTACAACTCAAAGGGTTAAAACCTAAGAGTTTTTACTAATTCATTATGTTTGTTTATAGATTTTTGTAGATTGGGATATGATGTTATTGTAAATGGGTGGTGTCAGCAGTTTTAATCAAGCACTTCATTATAGAATATTTTTCTTATCTGCAACTAGTTTTGATCGGTTGGCTCTTCAATAAACAGATTGTTTACAATTTATAATTATTATGTTAGAGTAAATAGCAGGGGGAAAGTGAGGTTAGCTGTGTTGAAATATCAAACTATTACTACACTATATTAAAATTATCATGTTGACATACAGTCCTTGGACTTGAAAGAGAAAGGGCAAGAGAGAGAGAGAAAGGTTTCACACAGCCAGACAGCTTCTGCATAGTTGCTCAGCCTGCTAGATATAGCTGTCAAATTTCTCTCAAACCAGACCCAGTTGTCCAAGAGAAAATGGGAATGGGGGAGGTCTCTGCAAATAGGAGAAAGACAGTATGATCAAGGCTAGAATGTCTTTCATCACCAGACTGATTGATTATGGTTGACCTGGGGCTAAACAATAATTAATCGGAAAAGCATAGCTGATGATTATGATTTTGTTGTACCACACAGGTCAGCCTTGACTGAGAAAGAGAGGGTGCAGGCTTTTAAATATCGGGGACCCTCTAAATGGTCTCTTGACCTACAAGAATTAGCAGGCAAACCTCATTCAAATCTATCATCTTAGTAAAAAAGAAGGAGATATTAGACAATGTAGATGAAATTAAATATGTGAGCACAGACATGACTGTGTGGTAAGAAGTTTGCTTCCCAACCACATGGTTCCAGGCTCAGTCCCATTGTGTGGCACCTTGGGGTATTCTAGCCTTGTGAGTGAATTTGATGAATGGAAACTGAGAGAAGTCCATTATATCTATGTGTGTGTGTTTGTCGCCCACTGTTGCATGTCAACTGGTGTGTTTATGTCCCCATAACTTAGTGGTTCAGCAAAAAATATCAATAGAATAAGTATTAGGCTATAAAAATGTTCTGGGGTCGATATGTTTGACTAAGACTCCTTTAAAGCAGTTCCCCAGCATGACTGAAATAAGTAGAAAAAAGAAAAAGAAAAAGATACAAAAAGATTGGATAATCCTTGATGGAATGCCTTTTGTTGTGTCTGCTCAATAAGAGCTGACCTGGAGCTTAAATGAATTTCTAATTTAGGCACAAGGTCAGCAGTTTTGATAGAGGGTTTTAGTCAGTAATATTTACTCCAGCACCTGACTAGTACTTAATATTACCGAGTTTGTAAGAAATGAAAGGTAGAGCTGACCTCAGCTGTGTTTGAACAACAAACATAAAGAACTGCAACAAAAAATACTGCAAAGTATTTCGTTCAATGTTCTAACGATTCGGCCAGTTCAGAAGTTAAAGTAACGACAAGGTAATGATTGAAGCCACCTGACACTTTGTTATCAGAGCATGATATAACAGAGTTACACAATGGTTTCGGTGTAATTGTAGATATCAGGTGAACCAAACTTTTATCTTATTACAAGTTTCAAGAACAAAAAGAATTCAACCTTGTTTTGATGTATATTGTATTACACAATGAATGTAATTAAACTCTGTATTTTATTCTTTTCTTTTATGTTGTCAAGAGGTGCACAGATGATGAAATAACTTAAGTTCATGAACTTTTCCCTACTTCCTATTTGTATGCTCACTCAGACAATCATTCGTTTCTTTGGAATCTACTGTTTCACTCTGCTATTTTGTTTTAAATCAGTGATATGCTATCTTAAGCTTTGTTTCTTTCAAAGAAGCCAGTGTTTATTTTCTTAACTTATATATGAACACTAAATTTAGAATATAGCTTCTTTCTTATAGTACTGTAGTTTTACTATCTTTCATGGCGTGCTGAGTAAACCAAATTTTATTTATTCCTCTCTTTCCTTCTCAATGGCTGTGTACTCTGTAGAAATGTGTTTTGCTTTGAAACACATGTTATTTATTTTTTTACCAACTTGTGTGAAACAGGTCTGTTACAGCAACCTATTTTTTCTTTCATTAATTGTTCTGTTTACATATGCTATATATATATGAATATATATATATATATATATATATATATATATATATATATATATATATATATTATATATATATATATATATATATATATATATATATATATATATATATACATATATATATATATATATATATATATATATATATATATATATATATTATCATTACCCAGCTTACATTTCTTGCCAATTGGGACTTCTTGGATACTTGTTTGAGTCATTTGTGTGTATGAATTCATTTAGCATAATTAACACTGCTATAAAAAGCAATGTATGTGTCAACTTTCTCGTATCAATTCCTACCATGTACGCTTGTGTTTTAATATTTATATTTCCCAGTTTTTTACCTTAATTATATTTTTTGTCAAATCTGTGACTGTTCAAGTTATATAATTTCTCTAAAATTTTTCCAATTCTTTTTTCTATAAATGTAATTCTATGAAGAATTAATTGTTTCTTTATAAACATAATTAGTTCTTTATAGAACTAATTAGGTTTTAATTAATAAAAAAAAAAGCTGTTTCTCTCACAAATATTCCTCACGGTAATAATATGTGCAGTGGTTCTCAGATATTTTGGTTTCATGTCACAGTGGAGACCAAATATAAATGTAACTGGAGTATTTTCACATGAGTGTTCTTAAACATTAATTCAAAAGCTACAAATTATGTTTTGAAATGCCACAGCACATCTAAATAAATATATCCTTGTGGGGTACCATTTGAGAAACATTGGTATAGAGCAGTGTTTCATATGAAAGTGGCCAACTTTCCTGGAGTGTGTCCAAATATTGAAAAGGGGGTGGACAAATTGTCATGTTTAGTCAAATTTAGATGTTGCCATGCTTGATAAAACGTCGGTGGTTTCTCAACTTTTTTAAACTTGTTCGATAACATGGTGAAGAAAGTAGGACATACTGACACAAGTGTTCCCCCACTCCAACATCTTTTTCCTTATAACTTCCAGAAAAATTGATATTTTTAATGAAATTTTCTGCAAATACCTTCAGATGGTGTAGATTGTGATTATATTGGAATTTGCAGATGGAGAGAGGAGTTTCCGAAAATTCACATGAGTCATTTTTGTTTCCCTATAACTTGTAGAAAAATGAGTATTCTTTTAATGAAATATTCTACAAATATCTTTCAGAGTGTACATATTACAATTATATTGGAATTTGATATGGGAAAAATAAATAAATAAATAAATAAATAAATGGTGAGCTCACACACATACATACTGACACACTTCACTTATCTACAAAATGTAACTTGAAATTTCTGAAAAAAATTGTGATGTGTTAGTTTGTATGTGTGTGTACCCAGCAATTTTATTTTTCACTTTAAACTCTGAAAAAATTGTGTATAATGGGACCACTGCATTTTATAGTGGCCCTCTCAAATATGCCCTCAAATGCCCGGATAGCCACTCTGGCAAGCTATGCTGATGATATGAAATTCTCACAGAAAATACAGAACCCCAGCGATGTTACACACCTGCAGCAGGAGTTGGTCTCAATTTACAGATGGGCTGAGGATAATAATATGCAGTTTAATGCTGAAAAATTCCAGACCCTGTGCTACTGAATATTAAACCTACATCCAAAACTGAATATTAAACCTACAAGGTACACCGGTCCAGAGGGAATTTCAATCCCAGAGTCTAAGTCAGTGAGGGACCTGGGTATCGACATGAGTGATGATACCTCTTTCCAAGTGCACATTACCAGGATGGCGACAAAGTGCAGACAACTAGCTGGATGGATCCTATGAACATTCAGAACCAGAGATAAGGAAACCATGATGGTCCTCTGGCAGACATTCATCCTCAGCCACCTGAATTACTGCTCACAGCTATGGTCACCCACCAGTGTGAGATTAACAGCAGACCTTGAAGCAATCCAGAGAAGATTCACAAAGAAGATCGTCTCTTTGTAACAGCTCAGCTACTGGGAAAGGTTGAAACAGCTAAGACTCTACTCCCTGGAGAGAAGCCGGGAGAGGTATGCAGTAATGTATATCTGGAGGATACTGGAAGGAATTGTGCCAAATTTTGGCATTGAAAGCTACACCAATGCCAGAACGGGACGACACTGCTTAGTGCCAAAGATTCCAGCAATGCCATCACACTTCAGGACCAGTTACTGCAACAGCCTGGGTTTCAAGGGCCCACAGCTTTTTAATATTCTCCAAAAAGTCTGAGAAACTTGCACAAAGTAGATGTAAGGGTTTTTAAATCAAAGCTGGACCTCTTCCTGTCAAGAGTCCCAGATGAGCCTACCTCACGGCAAGAGGTGCAAATGAAGGTAGCTATATCAAACTCCATTCTTCATCAAGTGCCACATATTAGAGGAGGCTCCTAGTAATAACAGTGTAGCGCAAAACGGCAGTGCATCAGCATGGCCGCAGCTCTGAGCTGAAACTTTAAATAAAAAGAAAAATCCTGATTTACACCATCTGAAAAGTATTTGTAAAAAATTTCCTAAAAAGAAAGCACTCGTTTTTCTGAAAGTTATAAGGAACCAAAGCTGACTCATGTGAATTTTTCAAAACTTCTCTCCCTACCCTCGGATAAAATGTTTCACAACTGATTCTGATATAATCTGTATCTATGCCATTTGAAGCATATTTCATTTTAAAATATCTATTTTTCTGGAAGTTATGAGGAAACAAAATCAGGGTGGGGGCAGAATTGTGTAGATATGCTGAAAGAATTATATGGATGTTAACTATAATTTCTTTCTGAGTTCAACTTCCATCAAGGTCGATTTTGTCTTTCACCCTTTTGGTGTCAATAAAATAAGTACCAGTTGAACACTGGAGTCGATGTAATTGACTTAATCCCTTCCCTAAAATTGCTAGTTTCATACCAAAAGTGGGTGGGTCTTAGTATTTCTCAGTTTGAGAACCACCGGTATAAAGTAACTTCAGCAAACAAAAATGCAATTTTGTTTTTTCAATGCATCTAGATTGAACAATTCCTTTTCTCTGTTTTTTAAACCTTTATTTCAGAAAATATCTCATTGACAGGACTTACAGTTTGATTTCTTAACAATAAAAGCTTAACATTTTGTTTCTAAGATGCATGGAACTGGGCAATGCTATTTTAATTCATAAACCTAGAAGAATAGCAAGTTGTTTGGTTATATGTTATCCCTGTATGACCTACAGATTTTCAGTAGTGACTGCAATTTAGATCCTGTCACAGTATATCTAGGAATACAAGATACAGTGTTTCCTTTTTTAAAAAAAATAAAGTGTGATTTGACTCAGATTTGGACACCATTCCTAGCATGCCCAGTGACCAGATGCTGCTTTGTTTTTAATTGTGGCAGCAAATATATGAAGGAAGGAAGGAAAGAAAGAATAAAAAAAAATTCATATGCTGGAGGATAGTTCAGTAGTTTAACCTCCTCAGATTAATTCTATGGCCAAAGATATTCCACCCGTGACCATCCAATTTTTTTTCTATTACGAATATATATTCTGTGTACACACACTCACACATATACATGTATGATATATATAACTAAGGCAAAAATCTTCTCTGGCAAATCTGGAATCAGACTGCAAACAGATAAGATAAAATGCTGAATTCTCCTAGTTTGGCATCTTACCATTATTTTTCCCAATTCAACAGTCTTGAAATGAGAGAGAGAGGAAGACTGTTGGCAATATCATATGCTATTGTATTTACAAAGGAAGAGGCATTGGATAGTATAGTCTTATATATACACATATAGAACTACATTGTCTAATATGTCCTTCCTTTGTGAAGAGAACAGTTTGTGATTTGATAGAGATTTAGCTGATATTTCTGACATATTGTCTCGCTCTTTGACCAAACTAGAAGAATTGTTGTAGTTTTATCTTTCTGCAGTATGATTCCAAATTTGCAAGTGAAGATTTTGCCTTTTATCTTTTTGGGCAGCCAATAAAATAACTCAAGAGAGGCTCAGGAGCACACGTGACTTTTCCAGCATCTCAGTTTTATCATTGCCCTCCACCCCACCCATTTTATTTTGACAAATATAAAAAAAAATTGTGTGTATATATGTATTTCTTCATTTTTCTCTCTCTTTTTAGAGAGGAGCATACACATACTTACGGTGGTTTTTAGAAACATGAGGTTTTATTCTATACCTTAAAGAGTTTTCAAGCAAACATTTTGAATAATAAATCTTAATTCATATTTCTATCTTATTTCATTACTTATACATATAGCCGCTTTGTGTATGAAGGTCAGAGCATTTGTCTTATGATCATAAAGTCAAGAGTTTAATTCCTGGGCTGTATGGCATATTGTGACCTTGAGCAAGGCACTTCATCTCATATTGCTCAACTAGTTCATTTAACTGTAAATGACTACCAACTAGGTGCTTGTGCAATCCTCCCTCTTCTTTTAGCTGTCCCATCCCAGATGTTCCACTGGGTTGAGCATGATGAAGCCAAGAGGATGTCTGGGTCTACTCATTACTACATTGGCATGCAAAATAAATAGTGGAAGCTTGGTACATATTACCAAATCATACTCACTTATGAGTGATAATTAGCTGCGCTCCCTACCCAGCTTGTGTACTCCCATAAATTTCTCATTTGTATAAGATATATTATTACAATTTTCCTTTAATAACAACTAATATTCAACCATCAATAAGTCTATAATTATGCTTTATGTACATCCACACATTATCTCTGCTTTCTTTACATAAATAAATATAATTAATATTCCCTTAATTATCAGAGGTTATTAATAGCTAATTAATAGTCCCTATTTATTATTACTGTGACAACACTCCATTTTGAATTATAGCAATCCATGATGCAGAATATCCTGGTCTACCTCGTATCTATTTAACTAACTGGGTTTTATGGTAATACCAGAGATATTTCATATTACAATTACATTGACATCTATGATGCTTAAGAGGAATATCATATTGACCTTGGTACTTCACTACAATTTTTATTGACCGCAGAAGAAATGAAAGGTATAGTCTCCTTTGGTGGAATTTAATCTAGATACAGCTGGTAGTTTGTCCTGCTTACTGGAGTTTATTCAATCTATTCTACCAATATATCTATAATAGGTTAGTTATTGCACTTATTGATTTAGTTTTCTCCTACAGTAGAAATCTAAAACCTGCATCTAACAACTTTGAAATTTGTTTCCGTAGTAAGGAATTATTTGTATCAGTCTATGAGATTTTGTCATTATTTAATCCTCCTAAAGAGGCTGACTTTATCTATCTTTTTAACAAGGTTTTGTGTATATAGATTATTTAATATATATTTTAATTCACTACTGTTACTACTGTCATGTCCACAGAAGACTTGTCATTTAGAATTATTTGTATCATATGCTTAGAAGAGAATTGGTACCTGTTGATTCCTCACTACAAGTTTCCTTTAACTATATTTAGTTTTATAAATTTAAGTATTAAAGTATCACTCAAGCACTGGGATTAATGGTAATGACTAACTATTCTCACAAAGTTGTTGGTCTTGTGCATTATTTAAAAACCATAATTATAAAGTGCAGGTGTAGCTATGTAGTAAGCAGCTTGCTTCCCAATTATATTGTTCTAGGTTCAGTCCCACTGCATGGTACCTTGGACAAGTGTCTTCTAATATATCCACAGGCTGATAAAAGCTTTGTGAGTGGATTTGGTTGACAGAAACTGAAAGAATCCCAGTGTGTGTGTGTATATATATATGTGTGTGTGTGTGTGTGTATGTATGTGTCTGTATATATATTTATGTGTGTGTGTTTTTGTGTTTGTCACCTCCACCATTGATTGACAACTGATGTTGGTGTGTTTACACCCCTGTAACTTAGCGGTTCAGCAAAAAAAACAAAAAACAGATAGAATAAGTGTTAGGCTTACAAAAAACAATGTAATGACTAACTATCCACTTCAAAGTTGTTGGTCTTGTGTATTATTTAGAAACCATCATTATTATGGTTATTATTATTTATTGTCTTTGCACAGCTTCTAATGCTGGAGATGTTCAACAGTGCCAGCTGTTCACTATCAGGGAACTAAGCTAACAGCCCCTATTTTTCAAGCACCATCTGGTGTATTTGAGCAGTTCCAAGCAGTGCTCTTTTCTGCAAGTGCTCCACCCTTATTACACCCACTATTTATTCCATGTAGTTTATTGCACCCCCTATATGTTCCATGTACTTTATTGCAACCCCTATTTGTTCCATGTACTACTACTATTATTATTATTATTATTATTATTAAGGCATTGAACTGGTAGAATCATTAGCACTCTGGCCAAAATGTTTAGCAGTATCTCATCTGTTGCTATGTTCTGAGTTCAAGTACTGCTGAGGTTGATTTTGCCTTTCATCCTTTTGGGGGTTGATAAATTAAATACCAGTGAAATACTGGGGTCGATGTAATCGACTATACCCCTCCCCCAAATTTCAGGCCTTGTGCCTATATTAGAAAGGATTATTTTTATTATTATTATTATTATTATTATTATTATTATTATTATTATATTATTATTATTATTATTCATTAGTTTCATTTTTATAGCGTACTTTCACTTCACTTCTGAGTGCAGCTCTGTGTGCCTAGGGTATGTGCTGTGATTTGTTGTGATGCTCTGATGGTTATTGTATTGAAAGTGTTTTGCGTAGGATGTGTGCAGTGCCTAGTAGTGCAATTTTCTGTATGTTATATGTGTTTGTAAGTCCTGGTTTTTTTGTTATGTATTTCTCTGAATATTTTTTTATCATACCTAGTGCACCTGCTATGATAGGGATTGTTTCTGTTTTTAGATTCCACATTCTAGTTACCTCTATTTCCAGGTCTTTGTATTTTGAAAGTTTCTTCATTTCTTTTAGAGATACGTTGTCATCTGCTGGTATTGATACATCAATTAGAAAGCATTTTTTTTCTTCATGATCTCTGACAACTATATCTGGCCTGTTGGCCTTAATTTCTCTATCTGTGTGTATTGGCATATCCCAGAGTATGGTTGCTTTCTCGTTTTCTGTGACCTTTTCTGGTGTATGCTTATACCATCTTTTTTCTGTTGTTATTCCATAATGTTGGCATAGCTTCCAGTGTATGTAGGTCTCAACTCTATCATGTCCGTGAATCTATTCCTTCTTAGCCAGGACTGGGCAGCCAGAGATAATATGATTTATTGTTTCTTGTCCATATCCACATATTCTGCAGTTACTTGTTATGTTTCTTTTCATCATATGTTTTTGGTAATTTCTAGTTGGGAGGCTTTGGTCTTTTGCTGCAATTAAAAATCCTTCCATCTCTGCTTTGAGTCCTGAGCTTCTCAACCATTGCTGGGAATTTTCTTTGTCTATTTCTTTTGCATTTAGTTTAGTCCAGTATTTGCCATGAAGGGGCTTTTCTTGCCATCGTTTTATCATGGTCCATTGCTGTTCGAGTTTTAATTTGGATTTCATTTGTTTTATAGCTTTTGTTTCTTCTTCTTTATTACTTTGATTTATATAAAGATATGGTTGTCCTACGAGTCAAATAACCATATATTTAGCTGGTCACATTATAAATGTAAGCCTAGATTTACACCTAAAATCTGAAAATTTAGCATAAATTTGTTTGTAGAATCCTAGTTTATATATTATTCTGACATATTCTAGCAATATAGTTTATCATATTTTACTCTATTAGTGATTAAAAGCAATCTACAAGGTTTAAAGCTCTGACCAGGGGTGTTATATTTCATATTCCAGCAGTAGCTGACATGAATTTTCACTGCTTTGATATCTTTGTAATAGCAGAAATATTTTGATGGAATTTTTCAACTTGCTCATGAAATACATGGACAAATGGGAAATAAGAATATAGAAAGTGAACTTTTAGTGACATTTTACATCTCAAGGATTTATAGTTTTGAAGTAAATTATACACTCATAATTATCTGCACAATTTCTGTCAAGGAAGGCCTAGCATAATTCTTTAAAGGAGTTCCAGGACATTAAATGCTATCTTATTTAGCAACTGTTATCAGTTTACATGTTTGAGGACCTACAAAAATCTTCAATTTGTTTTAGCACCAGCAGAAATTGGGCAGTTTGTATTAAACCCTTACATAGATCCTTAATGAACTGCTTGAAAAAGCCTAACTTCATATTAAGAATGTTTTATTCTTATTACCAGTGAGAACATTTGTTTACATTTAGGACACAACTACAGTAGTGATTTGGTGGCATGCCTGTTTGGGTTACAGAAGATGCATAGTTTCAGTTCTTCTGGCAATTATCCACCTTATTCCATCTAAGGGTTCTTTAATCCAATATATTCTAAGCTATTGTTTATAGCTGAATTCACTTTGAGATATATCACTAATTAAGACTCATTTACTAACTTAATATGTAATAGAGAAAGGATGACATTTCCTTTAGTTCCCCATGAAGAATGCTCAATATTATAATGACCAGGCTCTGTGACTTGCATTTGAGACCATTTCTTGTCCATATTAGTGTTCATTATCATCTTGTGATTCTCTTACACATGCAGAGACCAGACTATTCTATTAAGGTGACTATAACTTTAAATTCTGCATGAATATATCAATGAGGCTTAACATAATTACTTGGTTCTAGTACAACAGAGAGAGAGTTTTGTAATTTTCTTTTAGACTTATTGAATCCACAATTGGTATTGCTGGCTAAAATAGATGTAATATGAAGCAGCATGACTTTAATGCTTTACTTTTGTTTTTTTTTATAAGCAGTCGCCAGTTAGAAGCATTGTAATCTACTCAACATTATCATCATCATCATCATCATCATCATCATCAATCATCATCATCATCATCATCATCATCATCATCATTTAACGTCTGTTCTCCTTGCTGGCATGGGTTGGACAGCTTGACTGGACTGGCACACTGGAAGGCTGCACCAGGCTCCAGTCTGGTTCGGCATGGTTCTCTTTGGCAGGATGCCCTTCTTAATGTCAACCACTCTGAGAGTGAAAAGGGTGTTTTTACATGCCACCAGCATGAATGCCATTTGTGTGACACTGGTATCTGCCATGACTGCAATTTTGCTCGGCTTGGTGGGTCTTCTTCTCAAGCATGGCATAATGCCAAAGGTCCTGGTCATTGTCTCTATGAGGCCCAACACTTGAACAGAACTCAACCACTCTGCCTCCATGAGGCCCAACGCTCGAAAGGAACACAGCCACTTTGCCTCTGTCAGGCCCAACACTTGAAAGGAACTCAGCTTTGCCTCCATGAGGGCCAATGTTCAAAGGTTGATTTTTTTACATACCACCAGCACAAGTGCACTTGACTTGAGGGGTCCTCTTAAGCAGAGCACACCGCCAAAGGTTTTGGTCATTAGTCATTGCCTCTGTGAGGTTCAAAGTTCAAAGAGCATACTTCACCACCTCGTCCCATGTCTTCCTGCATTTACCTCTACCACAGGTTCCCTCCATAGTTAGAGATTGGCACTTCTTTACACAGCTGTCCTCATCCATACACATCACATGACCATACTAGCACAGTCGTCTCTCTTGCACAACACATCTGATTCCTCTTATGCATAAGTTTTCTCTCAAGATGCTATACTGTGTTGAACATGCACACTGACATTGCATATCCAGTGCTTCATTTCTCTCAAGCCTATGCATGTCCTCAGCTGTTATAGCTCATGTTTCACTGCCATACAGCATAGCTGTTCGCACCCAGGTATCAAAAAATCCTCTGTTGCCAGCAGAAGTAGGAGCTCTCTGAACCTTGCCCAACCTAATTGTATTCTCACAGTTATGCTCTCAGAACATCCAGATACCAGAAGCTATCTACTACCTCTAGCTTGCCCCCCTTGGCAGTTGATGAAGTCTATTTTCCACACATGTGCAGCATTTATTATGCCTGTGTACCTTCCACATACAAAAGTTAGTTTCTTGGTTAACCTTCCTTTGATGTTGCTGCACCTTTTGTGTGTCCAAAGCTTACAGTGGGTGTATCTTATGGAGTTCCTCTCTACACCATTTCTACAGATTGAGCCAGGCCATCTACTTGAGGGGATGTGTGATTTGTCTGCCTTCCTATTAACTATGACTTTGGTTTTTGCTAGATCCTTTGATTTTATACCTTGTTTCCATACCTAGAACTTCTTCTCTAGCTCAGGTAGTGATTCAGCTACTCCTACACAATAAAACAGTCCAGGAACATTGAAAGAGAAGCATGATTTTAAGAAACTGTGGAAACACAGATATTACATTCTTTGATGGCATTGTGGCTACTTTAGTCTTTGCTGCCAATAAGATCATTTGTTCCTAGAAAAATGCTAGGAATTCATTGACCCAGTTTAAAGCAGATGAAAGATCATTTAAAACCTATTGTCTGATGAAATAGAACCTCTCCTAAGATTCATGATATCACTCAACCTCACTACCTACATTTTCTCAATGATTTTTAGGAAGAGATGAAAGTGGTTTATGCACCAATAGATTAGCAAAATATTATACAGCTTGAATAACAAGAAGGTAAATTTGTGCAAGAGATACTTTCCTTGGTTCTGGGTATGTGTGTGTCTGTCATTTTATTTATTTTGTTTGGGCAGAAACAGTTTGTTCTGTGATACGTTTATTGGCTCCAAATCATAAAAACAGTAAACTCCAGATATTTTTCCACTTAAAAACCTCTTTTTTAAGGTGATTAGTTTTGTTCAAAGAACAAACATATGCCACCCATATGGTGTCCTGGCACACTCAAAATAAACATAAATATTTTTAACCATTGTTCATGGTTTGTGCATGCTCACCATTCTCTGCTTTTGCTTCTGTCCTCATCTCTACTATCAGTCACTTACTTTCACACTCTCATGAATCTGCATACCCATCTTACCTTCCCTGATTCTCTGCCTCTATTCTTTCTGTCCACCTTGAACCTTAAGAGCATTACCTGACGCCTTATCTTCACCATACTTTCACCCTTTTCTGCTAGGGTAACCATGTCTCTCCTATAGCAAGATATTTGTTCCGCTCTTTCTTTCCTATTTTAGCCTCTCACCTGACACAGAACACCCAATACACCCTCTAAAGTGGTTGATGTTTGGAAAGGCATCTAGCCACAGAAACCTTGCCAAAAGTAGACATTGGAGATCAGCACAGCTTTCAGGCTAATTGGATCTAGTTAAACCATTCGGCTTGTGCCAGCTTGTTATGGTTGTTCGATAATGATGACATTATCTACATGTGTACATTTATATATATATATATACAATAAGCTTTATTCAGTTTCTGGTTACCAGATCTACTTGTAAGGCTGCATTCATTACAATTTGTAGAGGATGTGATTTTTTATTGAAACTAAAGCTGAGAGTTTGTTTTGAGTGAAACTTGAGTTATGACAAAACTCACAGCTTCGGTTTTAATAAAAGAAAAAACCCACATCCTATACAATGTTTTGAGCACTACTTTCTCATTTGTGTGACATAAAGCAATATACATGTGTGTGTGTGTGTGTGTGTGTGTGTGTGTGTGTGTGTGTGTGTGTGTGTGTGTGTGTGTGTGTGTGTGTGTGAGTGTGTGTGATGATTGATAATTATTTATTAATTACAAAATTAATGGACATCATCTCTGACAGTTGTTTTGATTCAAAAACTTCAGAAATTAATTAATATAATTAAAAACATTATAAAGTTGAATTTCATCAGTGGGAGAGAGATGTACCACTACACTTTCATACTATTGTGTGTTGAGTGAACAGAGAAAATCCATAATAATAATTGTTTTATAGATGATAATTGTTTTATAGATGATATTAACCTTTCAAAGCCGGGGGAAGGTAGAATATTTATTGAATAATTCTCTAAATATACTATCCTCCCCACTTTTGTAAGGTTAATACCATCTTCTTTCTATAAAACAATTATCAGTTAGTGGATTTGCTCCATACACTCAACACACAATCTCTTGCACTAAATGAGGCTGCAAAGAGAGAGGTTTGGAGACGCCACTATGAAAGGTTGCTCAATAAAGAAAATGAATGGGAGAAAGAGAATCTGCCAAATGTCGACCCAACAGAGGGAGCAGCTATCTGAGTTGACAGTTCCTTGGTAGATAAAGCAATTAAGAGTATGAAGACAGGGGAACCCTCTGGCTTATCAGGAATTACTGCAGAGATGCTCAAAATATCTAGCAGTGTCGGCTATAGCCTAGTCACCCGTATAGTTAACCAGGTGATACATGAAGGAGTCATACCCAATGACTGGTGTAGCAGCATAATAGTCAACTGCTACAAAGGTAAAGGTGATGCTTTAGATACAAATAATTACAGAGGTATCAAGTTGTTGGATCAGGTAATGAAGGTTACGGAGAGGGTCATAGCCCAACTAATTAGGGAGAGAGTCAGTTTAGATAAGATGCAGTTTGGGTTCGTGCCAGGGAAAAGCACCACTGATGCTATATTTCTGGTAAGACAGCTGCAGGAGAAATACCTAGTCAAAGATAAACCTCTGTACCTGGCTTTCGTTGACATGAAGAAAGCCTTTGATAGGGTCCCCTGATCCCTTATCTGGGATGCTAGGGATAGATGAATGGTTAGTGAGAGCTGTGAAAGCTATGTACAGGGATGCTGTCAATAAGGTGAGGGTTAGCAACAAGTACAGGGAAGAATTCCGGGTAGAGGTAGGGGTCCACCAAGGTTCAGTCTTCAGTCCCCTCCTATTTATCATAGTCCTCCAGGCAATAATGGAGTAATTCAGACAGGATGCCCCTGGGAGCTCCTCTATGCTGACAACCTTGCTCTAATTGCTGAGTCCCTATCAGAACTAGAGGTGAAGTTTCAAGTGTGGAAACAAGGATTAGAATCGAAGGGCCTTAGAGTCAACCTAGCTAAAACCAAAGTCCTAATAATTAGGAAGGCAGGTAAACCACAAATCCCTTTAGGTTGATGACCCTGCTCAATCTGTAAAAAAGGCATAGGTAGAAACTCTATAAGATGTACCCAGTGTAAGCTATGAACACATAAGAGGTGCAGCAATATCAAAGGAAGGCTAACTCGGAAGATAGTTTTTGTATGTGGCAGATGCTCAGGAGCAATAAACACTGAAAATGTGCAGAGAACAACTTCTGCCACATTCCAGGAAGAAAAACTAGAAGTAGTTGATAGCTTCCATTACCTAGGTGACTAAGTCAGTTGTGGGGAAGGGTGCGCTGAAAGTGTAGCTGCTAGAATAAGAATAGCCTGGGCTAAGTTCAGAGAGCTCTTACCTCTGCTGGTGACAAAGGGCCTCTTGCTCAGAGTAAAAGTTAAACTGTATGACGCATGTGTATGAACAGCCATGCTACATGGCAGTGAAACATGGGCCATGACTGCTGAAGATATGCATAAGCTTGCAAGGAATAAAGCCAGTATGCACTGATGGATGTGTAATGACAGTGTGCATACTCAACAGTGTTTAGTACCTTGAGAGAAAAGTTGAACCTAAGAAGCATTGGATGTGGTGTGCAAGAGAGACGATTGCACTGGTATGGATGGCCATGTGGCAAGAATGGATGTGGATAACTGGGTGAAAAAGTGCTACACCATAGCAGTTGAGGGAACCTGTGGAAGAAGTAGACCCAGGAAGACCTGGGATGAGGTGGTGAAGCATGGCCTTCGAATATTGGGCCTCACTGAGGTAATGACTAGTGACCGGGACCTTTGGAAATATACTGTGCTTGAGAAGACTCGGCAAGCTCAAGTGAGACCATAACCTTGTGGCCTATGCCAGGGGTGTAACCAGCCCACTTATGTGTACCTTTCCTTCGTTGGACACTAAACTCTGTTTGCAAAGACCTGTTGAGGCAAGTGAAATCGAAATTGAAATCAAATTCAATGACTGGCATCCAAGCTAGTGGAGCACTGAAAGTACCATAAGAGCGTGAATGTTGACAGCACGTAAAAAGCACCATTCTAGCGTGATCATTACCTGCATCACGTTATTGGCACTTGTGCTGGTGGCATGTGAAAAAACATTGGAGCGAGGTTGTTGCCAGTGCCACTGGACTGGCTCCTGTGCAGGTGGCACACAAAAAGCACCATTTGAGCGTGGCCATTGCCAGTACCACCTGACTGGCCTTCGTGCCGGTGGCACGTAAAAGCACCCACTGCACTCTTGGAGTGGTTGGCGTTAGGAAGGGCATCCAGCAGTAGAAACTCTGCTAGATCAGATTGGAGTCTGGTGCAGCCATCTAGTTTGCCAGACCTCAATCAAATCGTCCAACCCATGCTAGCATGGAAAGCGGATATTAAACGATGATGATGATATATACTGTCTTCCTTGACCAACTACCACTTCTCATTCATATATTTCGGTTTTGGCTTTCTATCACTGGATGCCTTTCCCATTACAAGTACTCTACGCACACTTGCACCCCCGCCCCACCCCAACACACACACTCATGGGTTGATTGGTTTTCCTTCGGTCTAAATTCTTATTCAGAATTAGTGCGTTTCTAGGTGGATCAAAGCACTATGTCTTACCTGTTTTCTCAACTGGATGACTTTCTTAGCATCAACTACTTTACACAGGGTACTGGATGCATTTTATCATGACTCTAGCTCAAGAGATGTTGTCTTATCCTCAGGTCCTTTCAACTCTTTACTTTTATACATAGGCCCCAGCAGATTTATTGTGGTACCAATACAAGAAAGGTCATCATATCTTCAACAAGACTAAAGGGTCCTTTTGATTCCTTACCTTACACTATAACTCCAGCAGATTTATAGTGACACCAATACTAAAGAAGTTGTCATATTATCAACAAGACTAAAGGGTCCTCTCAGCTTTATATTTTATTCATTGGCTGCAGTGGATTTCTTGTGGCACCAGCACTAGAGAGGTGGCCATATCCTGAACAAGAGTAATGAGCCTTCTCAACCCCACACTTTACACAGGGTCCCCAAGGCTACATCTTCCAACTTCCAAATATTTCTCATGGCTAATGTTATTGCATTTATCTTCTATGATTATTGCATTTTTTTTTTACTTTTAAATACACCTCCCCCCCCCCCCAGTCTGTTTGTTGCCTACAGTTTGCATAGATAATCACAGTTAATGCATTAATCGAACTTTTTCATGAGACCCCCCCCCCCACACACACACACATAAGCACACAGCACAAACATACACAGCTCTCATTATCTGTCTGGTTCTCTCGGCACCACCACATTTCAGTTGTCCCTTTATGTCCTCTTTATTTTTTGGGTATCACTTGTCTCTCTCCACCATCTCCACTGACACTGAATCAAATCAATGTCTCTTTTAATTCTTTCTATGTCTGTCTCTCTTTCTTTCTCTTTGTCTTTCTCCCTCAATGACCCTCTTTCTGAATTCCACTCACATCTTTCCCACCATATCCCTCTTTGTCGGCTCTGTAGCCTCCTCAAAATGTCACACATACATTTACACACACACACACACACACACACACACACACACACACCACACACACACACACACACACCACACACACAGAGTCTCACTCTCCTTGTTACTCATTCACCAAATCCTAACAGTTACCAGATTTAGGCGTTCACATTCACACCCTCACCACCATCATCATCATCACTGTTTCCTATATCTCACCCACTTACAGTATGAATGTATGTGTATGTGTTTTATTTCTGGCAAAGTTCCTGTCATCTTCCACTCACCCACTAGCTCTGCTGGTTTCTCTTTTGTACTGGAGACAATTCTCATCTTTTCATACATGTGTATGAATGTATGTATGTATGTTTGTTCGTATATAATAATATAAATAATATTTATATGTACATGTATGTATGTATGTATTTTTGTGAATATGTGTGTTTTTATATATGTGTGCGTATGTGTATATATATATATATATATATATATATATATTAGTTATCGCCATACTAATATGGCATTAGAGAGACTTAGTAATTTTAATATTTCTATTATATATATATATATATATATATATATATATATGCATGGTACTTTCACCAAATGTCTAGTACTGTAGCCCTGGGCTGACCAAAGCCTTGTGAGTGGAATTGGTAGATAGCATGGGTTGGATGGTTTGACAAGGATGGTTTGATGGGGGCCAAGGACTATATCATGCTCCAGTGTCTGCTTTGGCATGGTTTCTATGTCTGGATGCTCTTCCTAACACTAACAACTTTACAATTAGTACTGGGTGCTTTTATCATGTTGCTGGCACTGAGGCTACTATGCAGCTTGCAAGCCTACAAAACCCAATGAGGGTGTAGTACATCCTTATATTAGACGGAGGTTAAAGTGTAAGAGAAGTTGTGATAGAGTAGGACCTTATAGATTAACTATACGTCATTTAGGAGATAGAGTGAGAATGAACTGGTAGTATATCCAATGAGATAAATGTGGTAATGAGAGGCACGAGGAGAGTAGTGCAGTTTGCAGGAGTTTATGAGGGGGAAGAGATAAGGGAAATGGAAAAGTGGTTGGTAGGTAATATCAATAAAGATTGGGAAGGGTTGATGATATAAATTACTAGCTTAAAAGCCAAACTCCATGTGGACTTTCATTGTCAGTTTGTGAGAAGGCATTCCAGAAGGAGCCAAATAGTTAAGAAACTCAGTTGGATAATTGACAGCTTCATTGGGGTCCACAAGAGTATCAACTGAGAAATAAGTTTTTTCCTCAGTATTGATTGATTGCTTAAGTTTCCATTTGACAACCTGAACAGGTTCATTCTTTGGTGCAAGTTTGGCTTTTTCTCAAAGCCAATCATGAGCTTGAAAATTACATCCAATGTTTGAGTGAACTTTGGTAATCAACTCTTCTACAGTTTTGACTAAAATGCCACAGCCATTTGGAAAAGTGATGCTTCCAGTACTGTCTTGCTGAATGTTTCCATTCAAAGTTTCTCAGATTGAGTAGCTGAGCTGCAAATCTTCCAGCATCCAAATCTCAGAATAAACTGACTCTGCCAAAGGTCCTACCTGGCCGGAAGTCTGATCAGACTGAAAGTTTGATCTGGTTAAAAGTCTGATTTGGGTCAAAAGTCTGATTTGGGCTGAAAGATCAAGTTCTTTAATATTTCCTTCCAAGCTCTTCAATTCACAAATTCTATGGAACCTCAAAGCCTCATGAACATGGAGCCTCTCATTCTAACTCAATCCAATTTTAAATGAACTGAAAGTTATAGCATTACTGTAAATCCAGTTTAGAGGAAAAACTTGTAAATGCATGAAAAAATAAGCACTGGAGTCAATTCATTTGACTAAGATTCTTCCATTTGGTGCCAGTGTAACAAGTAAAAGGTAAAAATGCGTGTGTGTGTGTGTGTGTGTGTATATATATCATCATCATTATCATCACCATCATTATCATCATCATCATCATTTAACGTCCATTATCCATGCTGGCATAGGTTGAACGGTTTGACCAGGCTGGTATGCTGGAAGGTTGCACATGACTCCAGTCTGATTTGGCATGGTTTTCTATGGCTGGATGCCCTTCCTAATGCCAGTCACTCTGAGTGTGTAACAGGTGCTTTTACATGCCACCAGCTTAGGTGCCAATTTGCGTGACATGAGTATCTGTCACGACTACGATTTTGCTTGGCTTGATAGGTCCTCTTCTCAAGTGTGACATAATACCAAAGATCTCAGTCATTGCCTGTG
>NC_043000.1:81201759-81306759 GCF_006345805.1 Octopus sinensis
AGTGTATGTCTGTATATATATTGTGTTTTTTATTTCTCTAAATCAAATTAATTGGCATTTATTGAATTTTGTCCCTTATTTTTCTCTAATATTGTGATTATATGCTTTTTCTAGTTAAGTTGACCTTAAGTATTGTTTACAAAATCGAGTAAGAAGCAGTTGGGGTAATTTTTCTATGATATACTACTCACTTAGACTTTGTGGACCTTAAATTTTGTTCACAAAGTTTAGTAAAGTACCAGAAGGCTACATTTTTTAAAAAATAACTTTTGTAATTGCTTAAAGTCAATACGTACATCTTAAGTTTTGTTCACAAACCCTGAGAATTTATCATTTATTTCTGTAATTTACTGTATAATCAGATCAATAGGTAAACACTAAGTTTTGTTTATAAAACCCAGAATATTGTCTTTATTTAATATAGATTTTTATTTACTCAGGTAAATAGAACTTAATTTTTTTTATGAATCAGACAAAATTTCAAGAAAACTGTAATTTAACTTTCTTATAACTACCACGGGAAGGCTTTGAGTTTTGTTTGCAAAACATTAAAAAGTTAAGAGAATGCAGTCTACATTAATTTGACTATTTACTACAGTTAGTGGACAAACCTGTGTTTTGTTTACAAAACAATAGGAAGTTGGAAGGAGAGTAACATTTTATATATTTAAAGCTAGTCTATACACCATATGAGACCTACATCTGTAACTGTGTATATACAATATTTATTATTTATATCTTGAAAGTAAATTACAGTACTACATCAGTAGCTTGGAACACAGAGCTGTGTGATCATTAATTATTCTTTAAGGTAATTCTAAAGTTGTTGGTTCAGTCCCCATTCCAAGCTACTGAAAGGAATGTTGATTTAATCACTTGGCCTACCTTCATGGCAATGCTAAAAAATATATTTATTAAACATAAAGATGTGTTTATGTATGTATCTATAACCTGTATATTGTATTGCTATTGATCTACTTGTCTATATGTATGTATGTATGTATGTATGTATGTATGTATGTATGTATGTATGTATGTATGCATGGATGGATGGATGTATGGGTGCAACGATGTACCTGTGTGTGAATGCATACACACATGTGCATGTATATATTAGTGCAAGCATCCATATTCATACAGTTAAGGTGTTTACAGATCATAAAAAGTACTCAATGCATTTCTGGGCAGAGTATGCTATTTTATATCATAAAGTATCTTATGTAGTGTATGTGTGTATATATACACACATATATAAGACACTTTGTGTGTATGTGTGTGTGTGTGTGTGTGCGTAATATAGTGGCCTCTTAGTTTTGCATGGTAGATTGGTTCCCCCAATTACAATGCAAATTGCAATTGTATAAAACAAAGTAGATACATTTTTAATAATATTTTTCATAAAATATATAAACCAATGAAATTAAAACTATTTATTAAAATGGAGATAATAGACATGATTATCATCTACCTCTGTTTGTGTATTGGATTTTATCTCCTATCCAAAATAATAGAGATTTTTCCATCATATTTATAATGTTACCACATATGTATGTTTTGTCTTATATAATTATTGAAGTGATTATACACACCTCTGATTTTTCTTTCTTCCTAAATTCCTTTTACTTGTTCTAACAGTTACTTTGTTTGTAATTAGTTAGTACACAGTTATTGTTAAACCTTTTCCATTTTAAAATTGATGCACTAAATTTCATTTCTGAAGAAGTTGACTTTTGTAATATTTGGAACACTATTCATTCACAATTATTTTTTTTTTAAGTATAAAAGAATTTCCTAACTTAAGCATTGGCATAGAGCACTGATTCTCAACTGGGATCAATACAATCCCTGAGGGTCCATATAAGATTTTGAGGGGTCCTTGCTAGCAAAATAGTAAATTATGGATCCACAGTAGTATTTTAAGGGTTCATGAAATAACGAAAATGTAAAATTGAAATGGAAACAAGGTAGTGTTTATGCATGTGTGAAAATGGAATAAATTCACACCCAATCTATGCTGATGTAAAACTGAGCACTATGTAAAGCAAGAGACAATTTGTGTGTGTGTGTGTGTACAAACTTATAGTGTCACACTCAGAAATACATTCATATATCATCATCATCATTTAGTGTCCACTTTCCATGGTGGCATGGATTGGACAGTTTGACTTGAACTGTTAAGGCCATATCTGTTCTGACATGGTTCCTGCAACTGGATGCCCTTCCTAATGCCAGCCATTTTACAGTGTGTGATGGGTGGGATTATGTGGCACAAGCACCAGTGCTTTTAACATGACACCAGCATGAGTGTTTTTGATGTGGTACCTGCACCAGTATCAATTCTGATGTGGTGGACGGGTATCTCGGTGCTAGATGTCTCAGTCCTTTGTTATCTCCTTTGTAAGGCTCAGTGTCTTGAGATCAGCCTTCAGTGCTTCATCCCTTGTCTTCCTAGGTCTCCTTCTTCCACATGTTCCATATATGTGCATGCACACACACACACACACACACACACACACACCAGGGCATATTCACACAAAAGGATGCACATCTGTATCATCTTTATTTTATGTCCACTTGCCATGCTGGCATGAGTTGAACTGGTCATCATGATCTGAAACAGTTCTCATTTTCAGTTACTGCCATGGAAAAGGAAGAGGAGTACACATTGCTCATATTATCATGCATTAGATAATGTGGTCTTAGATGCAATGTGCATAAGAATATGATGCGATGGTCATAACTGGAATTTCTTTGATCATAAATTTACACAATCGGGGTTTTGTAGGGACTAAATAGCAACAGCCTGCAATGAGTGAGCCTCTATGCAGTTGCTTTGCTTTCTTGAAACAGTGACCAACTATTCCTCATCTCACATCCTAACATTCTTATGAAAGGAAAGTTACATTAGAAAATGCAATCCATGAAGTATTAAAAAATAAAAAAGACAGGATGGTCACTGCTGGAATAGATTTGATGATAAATCTGCTTAGTCACAGCTGACTGGCATTAACAAATAATATCACCATCAACACCAACATCTCTACTACTACCACCATCGTCACTACCAGCATCATCAGCAACTTCACAAGCACCATCACTGCTATTGCCACAGCTACTACCACCACCTCCATCAACAGCAGCATCAATATAGTAAAGAAATTGGAAAAGAAGAGTAAATAAGGGTTTCCATATTTCTCTTCTAACATTCAGCTTAAAGAGAAAAGAGGGAAAAATCACAGGAAATAATGAAATTTGGCCCATTTCTTTCAATTCTTATTCAATTCTATAAACTGCAGCTCATTTTCTGCAATTGGCTCTGATTTCCAAATTGTAAAACTCCATTTGAATTATCTACTGCTTATTGCATAAGATCAATCATTTACAGATGTATAAATATATAAGATGACTTCCTTTAACTCTGTAGAATCACTTCAATTCTTTATATTCTTTTTGATTTCCTTTTCAAAATGTCTTCTCTCTAATTCTACTTATTTAATCAGCAACTACAAAATTATTTGAAGAAATCTGAAAAGGATTTGTTTGAAATTTAATCTATGATTTACTGTTGAACTAATGGGGTACGGGAATTATAATTAAAACAACAACAAATAGCTGAATGGAAATGAATAACAGACGTAAAACTCAAATGTTGATGATGTTGGTGGTGTTGAGAGTGATGGTGGCTGCCAATTTTGATTTGATCTTCTGGGTTTATTTCCCTCTTCACTAAAAACAGCTCACCCTATCATTAGAGATATTATATGTGTGTATGTGTAAATACAAATATATGTAGAAATACATATATGTTATTTGCATACTCACAGACTTACACACACATGTATGTGTATGTATATATATATCATGCACTGACATATACATATGTATACATACTGTGTGTATGTGTGTGTGTGTGTATTCAAAATATTTCCAAGAAATATAATTTAAAACATTACTAGTAAAATGTTACTTCCTCTGTTGGAATAGCACAAAAAAAAATGATTTCTATAGTTTGAAGAAATATCGACTGTCTCTTTCTGTCTTCTCGTCCGAGATATTTGAAAAGAGCTGGCTTTTCTCTAAAATTGGCTAATCTAATTTTATGGTTTCTTTTGCTGCTATTTACTCAATATTTACCAATATTTTTCCCTCTCTCTGGAACATTGAATTTTGTATCTGCAACAGAATTCTCAAAAACTGATGATAACTTCTGTTTTTTTTTGTTTTTATTTATTTTATATATGTATTTTTATTTTTACCCTTGTATCTGTTTGGGACTGGGTGTGTCTTATAGATTAATGGTTAATGTTAAAATCTAGAATCAAAGGCCAGCTTGTAGCTCAATATCTGGAAGAAAAACGGTAGGATGAAAGTGTTAGTTAACAAAATGGAGGAAAGTTAGATAAACGATAGTTATTTCAGTATCTTTGTAATGTGATGTGTAGTATTTCTACAAACAGCTGCAAACATCCACAGTATTCTCTGTCTGTCTGCCTCTCTCTCACTCTATCTGTCTGTCTGTCTATGTCATCAATGAGTATCAACAAGAATCTAATAGAAATCAAAGTTATATCTTGGATGCGTTACTTATTATTAAGGCTGTCAGAATGTAGTGTTGCACTAGAGTGGTATTGGAGTGGTACTGGAGTGGTTTAAGGATGGCAGTGAAGAGATAGTGAAAAATGAAGGTGTTAATAGAGGTTTGTACAATGATAATAAAATGGAAGTAGACTGGCAGTGGAGTTACAGTAGAATTGTGGTGGCAATATATTTTGACCATTTGTGTGGTATTTTATGGCAGTGCTGGTATGGGAGGTAAATTTGCAGTATAGTGGTAGAAGAATATGAGGAGCAGTGGAGTTGAGATGATGACAGTGGAGTGAGTTGGTGAAGTAAGCAGTAGAAAAATTTTTTTAATGATTAAGGCAGACGTGGTTGTGTGGTAAGGAATTTGAATCCCAAGAACATGATTCCAGGTTCAATTCCACTGCGTGGCACCTTGACCAAGTGTCTTCTACTATAGCCTTGGGCTAACCAAAGCCTTGTGAGTAGATTTAGTTGACAGAAACTGAAAGAAGCCCATTGTGTGTGTGTGTGTTTGTCCCCACCACTGCTTGATACCTGGTGTTGGTGTGTTTACACAGTCTACTGAAAGCACAAAGCCTGAAATTTTGGGGAGGGGACTAATCGATTATATTGACCACCGTGTTTCACTGGTGCTTAATTTATCAACCCTAAAAGGATAAAAGGCAAAGTTGACCTCAGCGGAATTTGAACTCATAACATAAAGATAGGCGAAATATTAAGCATTTCATCTGGTATGCTAACGATTCTGCCAGCTTGCAGCCTTAATAATAATATTAATAATATTTATAGAAATAATAATGATGGTTTCAAATTTTGCCACAAGGGCAGCAGTTTTGGGGAAAGAGATTAGTCGATTTCATTGACCCCAGTGTTTCACTGGTACTTAATTTATTGACTCCAGAAGAATGTAAAGCAAAGTAAACCTCGGCAGAATATTTTAACTCGGATTGTAGCAATAGATGAAATACTGTTAAGCATTTAATCCAGCATGCTAACAATTCTGCCAGCTCACCACTTAAGTAATAATAATAATAATAATAATAATAATAATAATAATAATAATAATAATAATGATAATTTCTTTTATTATATTTTATTTCTATTTAAATGCATAAATTTATAACTCATTTTTACATTGTTTCATGTAAAAGAGTTGGAGTGTGCCTTTGATTTTGTCCCCTAGCCAAAGTTGTTTAGGCATAACACTTGAATACTGTGTAAACTAGAATTCAATTATAACTTATTAATGATGATAATAATAATAATAATGATTTTTGTTTTTTGTTTTGCAGAGGAACAAGCAGCTAATGGAAGGTGTGATAACACCATTAAGTTCCTTAAAGACTGAAAGATGTAAGTTAGAATACTTCATATATATTATTTGTACTTATGCAATGTGCAAGAAAGAACCACTGCAGGTTTGGCAGCTAGTAGCAACCATTTGAAGGATTGGTGAACATTTAGTAGGAGTCCATTTTGGAGAGATACATTAACTTCTTTGACTTGATTTTTATTTCCAGTTATTATGAAATTTCTATTTCACTATATTTCAAAATAATGGGAGATTTTCTAAGAAATTATAGTATATTGTTTAGCAGTTAATTACGTTAACATTTTTTAATTTGGCAATGGTATTATATTTTGTTTCTTCCTTATGCTCAGATGGGGTGGGTGGCAAAAAGCAAGTGCCATAAATGGTAGCTTCTACTTTCCTCACAGCACTTCTGCAAACCCTCTTACTGGCTAATTGTTGCATATACAAACCAATGCTAGTTTATTAATCCTTTAACATTCATCAAATGTTTTTTTCTCCACATTGTTTTGTGTTGATCAGGTATTATCTTGTAGCCTTGAGATTTTAATTATGTCACTGTATATTTTTTAGACTAACATTGAAGGGTAGGTGTGAAAGGCTGGATCAGGCCAGTTTGAATATAAAACAAGAAGAATATTTTGGCTGGATATCACCACTTCAAATGCTAAAGGGTTAACTGTTTAAATGTCCAAGAAGAGTTAATTCATTATGATTATAATTTTCTGAACTAATGAATTTTTTCTTTAGTGATGGAATATGTTAATATTTACATCTATACTAAGTTGTACACAGTTTGATCTTTGAGCATCACCAGGTGTCTCATCCATACATGTGAACATATTAATGGGTTGTACTTGTACTTGTCTTTATAGCCTTATGGATAAGAATGTTACTACCATTAGCTTTAGGTATGGTCATGCAAAGAGGGAAAATAAAACTCAAAATATAAGGATATATATATTTTTATCAATAATAAGCAAACCTAGTTTGATAAGTACCAACACACAAAATTCTAGGTCCTTGAGTCATTATGTAGCTTCTGTTAACTCTTGACCCTTGAGTAACTGTTGCTTCTGCTAAATATTAATAAAAATACACCATTAGTTTTATAAATACAGGGTCCTAATCTTTGACTCTAGCTGGTATATCCTGTCCAAGGAATAAGACACTTGAATTTTATTGTTGATTTAGTGTAGAATTTAGTGTAGATGTAAATAGTAAAATGTTTCATTTCTACAGCTGAGGTTAATAGAAAAGTAATTAAAATTAGAAATTGCACTTTAGATATTTTAAAAATTAAAAATATGTTGTTTTGAATAGGTAGTTTTAGGCCAATATCAAGTTAAACATGTGTATGACACATATATCTATAGTGGAGATTAGTAGTTAGAAAA
Source organism: Octopus sinensis (assembly GCF_006345805.1). Lineage (NCBI taxonomy): Eukaryota > Metazoa > Mollusca > Cephalopoda > Octopoda > Octopodidae > Octopus > Octopus sinensis. Next base: position 81,209,053 of record NC_043000.1, read on the forward strand.
ATTATAATCATAGTTATTATTAGTAGTTTAGTTTAATTTTTTTGTCATTTCAGCTGTGACACATGTGTTACAAGAGAACTGACATGATGATAAAGCAATCTTCACACCGTAATTAATAAATAATTAACAATGAAGTAATAAATACCATCTAGATTTTACTGAATTTTATTATGGCTATATTTTATTTATTTTCAAAGCAGTGGGTCTTCTCATGCTCTTCTTTTTTTTCTTGAAATACATTAGAAATTGTTTTATTATTTAGTTATTTTTGTTGCCTCATTTGTGATCCAGATATCCTGGTACATAATATTTAACAATTACAATTATATCAACAACAGCAACAACAAAAATAATAAATAGAAAATTTAAATAAAAGACATATTATTGTCTTTGGTACTTTGTAATTGAGTACTTAGTTTGTATGTTTGAAGCTGTCTCTTTAAGCTGATTTCTGAAATCTCCTTAGAAAACAATAAGAAAAGCATTGCTCTCTGGGTGGGTTTCTCTTTGCTTATGTAATACACATATTATCATGTCTTAATTTATTTATATAGTACATTATCCAAAACATCCTTTCCAAACTTTTAAAGAAAAATCATAAAATTATTAAAAAGGAAAAGGAAGCAAAACTGAAATCATTTAACAGTAATAACTTTTAAACATTTATAAGAAACATAGAAAGTTATTAAATAGTGAAATGGGAAAATTCTTTGATTTGTTCTCTTGCTATGTTCTTGTTGTTTGTTCCTTCTCAAGCCCTGCTTGGCTCATAAGGGCTGGTTTCCCAAGGTTCCCCACCTGGATGGGATGCTGGTCCATCGCATGTGAGCTGCTAGATGCAGGAGAAAGTTGTGGTGAAAGAGTGCAGAAGTTTACCATTACCTTCTGCTGGAGCCATATGGAGCTTAGATGTTTCACACATAAACACACACATCACCTGGTCGGAGATTCAAACTTGTGATCCCTCAACCACAAATCCACTGCTCTAATCTCTAGGCCGTGTGCCTCTACATTCCATTGCTATACATGAACAATATTTCCTTCATTTCTTAAAAATTACAATTATTATAACAATATTGTCATCATGGGGAAGTGAATCTAAGTTTAAAGAGACAAAGACAGGAAATAGGAAGAAAATGTCTGCAGTGAATGACAGTTTTATCTGTGGAGTCTGAGCAAAGGTGTTGAAACTGAACAATAAAAGAAACATTTTATAAAAATTCATTAAAACAGATACTTAAATAACTAGATAAGTTTCAACCAGGATTGACCCAGGCCATAACTTACTTAACAGCATCACCTGAAGAAGACATTTAACGATGTTTCATATTTTAGCTTCTACTATCATTTTATATTGATCTGAAGCATTCTTAGAGTTTTAGCGGTTTCTATACAGCTATATTTACTTTATGGTCATTACAGATGTCTGAAAACAGCAAATAATTTTCAAAATGACAGAGATCAAACTGATCGTAACAAAATGTAGATGTTAGGAAATGTGTAATAGAATATATCCTATTCTTTTTAATATATATACTCAGTTGTTGTTGGATATAAACCCCTGGTTGGCCCTGATCAACAGTATTTATGGTACATAGATAGTCAATTGAATGATTAGTGATGTTATACACAGATCTGGTGCTTCAAGTATGTTGTTTTTCTGCCTACAAGCATATCTCAGTATACATTCAACATTTTGTGGTTTATCATTTGGAGGGAATTGTTACAGTCTATCCTGAAAAGAAAAAAAAACATACACATACAATGATGTGCCTCAGTATATTTTTTATTCTTTTACTCTATTCCAACATTAGACTGTGGTCATGCTGGGGCATTGCCTTCAAGTCAATTACATTGATCCCATTTCTTTATCTGATACTTTATTTTGTTGATCATGAAGACAATGTAAAGTTGACATTGGTATAAGGGGTGATAAGACAATCAGATATATGATACCACAGGATATTTCTGTTCAAATGTACCTTTTTTTGCTAGTCCCACACTGATATAAATGTACACACACACACACACACATGCACACACACACACACGCACACACACACACACACACACACACACACACACACACACACACACACACACACACACACACAAATATATATATATATATATATATATATATATATAGCATCATCATCATCATCACCATCGTCTTTGTTTAACATCCATCTTCACTGCATACATGGGTAGGATGGTTGACAGGGACCGGCCAGGTAGAAAAACTACCCTAGGCTACTGTGTCTATTTTGGCAGAGATTTTATGGCTGGATGCCCTTCCTTATACCAGCCACTCTACAAAGTGGACTCAGTACTTTTTACTTGGCACCAGTACAGGTGAGGTTAGTTTTGGCATGATTTTTACAGCTGGATGCCCTTCCAAATGCCAACCATGTGGACTGGATGCTTTTAACATGGCACCAGCACTGGCAGGGCAACTAAGTAACTTGCAAGATAAGGAATTATGAGAGGGGCAGGGTATTTGAGGAGGGGAACTTGTGTCAGAAGATGAAAGGGTAAAGTGTGACAAAGAGACAGAAGCAGGTGTCTTGCCTGAACAGAAGGGGCATTAGAGGAGGTAATCCAGAGAGAGAAGGGGGTACTGAAATGTTCTTGGCTTTAAGGGTCTCATGAAAGACCTGGCTGGAGACCCAATCTTTTGGGTTCTTTTACAGACTACTGCAATAAGTGTATGAATCTGAGAGGAGAATATGTTGAATAAAATTATAATTAACTGACCCTCCTGTAGTTTCTTTTACTCAAAGCCAAGAACTTTTCAGCACCCTCTTGTATATATATAAGGCAAAGAAGAAATGATTCCTCAACCCTGTTTACCTTAACTAAATTTTATTACTATTCTATTGCATAGTTTTTAGTTTCTAACTAATGACCCCTGTTATAAGGATCATCCCATTAACCCCACCCTATAACGTCTATCTTTACTATCTCCCCCATCAAATTGAAATAAGATGTAATCTCACAACCTTTGGATATTACCTTGGACTTAACTTTTTTACTATTTAACTTTTTTAATTCTTACCATTATGGACTCTCTGATGAAGCTTTGGGGGTCAGTTTTTGTATAATTTTTGTGTTATGCGTCAACTTTAGCATGCTGGACCCCAAAAGTAGAAACAGCTGTAAGAGTACACTTGTATTCATTTATTTATTTCTATGATTGTAATTAATCAATAGATCTTGCTGATGTTTGTCAATTGAATCTCTTCTCCATTTTCTTCCTTGCCTTATAAATTCTGGATAAACTTTTGTTGACCTCCAATTATACCTATTATTCAATTGTACTATTGCCTTACAACAGTAAGCATTTGGATATAAATAGCTATACCTCCAGTGGTATATTGGATATTTATTATCCCTTAAATGGTTGCCTAATCTCTAACTCATATATATATATATATATAGTGGGTTGGGGTATGTTTCTATATTGCAAATTTTATTCTCAAGGAATTAGTCGATTCAAGGCTATTACAGAAACATGCTTGTTGAAGGTAATGTATTGAAGAGAAGGGGCATTAGAGGAGGTAATCCATTTAGTTACAAAGCAAAGACCTTACTCACTTAGGCTGCACCTGCCCATAGAAGTGCTCATAACTGAAATTATATGTTTTTAATGTCACCAGTTATTTCATATCAAACCATATATAATGCAATAATTAAGGTACTATTATCATATTTAACATGATGACCATCAGAAATCTATGTAGAAATATTCATATGGCATTGGAATACACAAGATAAGGTCAATGTCTGATACTAGCAGTGAGTTATTGGCTGGGTGGTTAAGAAGTATCTTTTACAGCTACGTGATTTTGAGTTCAATCTCATTGCACAGGACTTTGGGCAAGTGTTTTTTTTATGATATCCTCAGGGAACCCCATTGGGGAGACCATACCTGTACATAGCCTTAATCTGTTATACAGTTTAATGTTATCACCTTGCCTTTTGAGCTTTTAATGGAGTCCATTGTAGTGTAAGCATTCAGTATAGGTCTCTGGTTTGAGAATAACATCTGTTTCCACCACCAATTTCAGAGGCTCTGATAAGGACCTTGAGCACTGTTCTTCATCCTCTACTTAAATCAAAAAATTATTTTAAGAAAAAAGCCTCATTGAAGACACTTGTCCTTGGTCCCATGCAATGTGGTCTTAGGTTTAGTCCCACTGCACAGCACCTTGGACAAGTGTCTTGTACTACAGTCCCAAATTAGCCAAATTCTTGTGAGTGGATTTGGTAGATGGAAAGAAGCCCATTGTGTGTGTGTGTGTGTGTGTGTGTGTGTGTGTATGTGTGTTTGCACCCTTGTCTTGACATCACATGATGACTGTAAGTGAACATCACCATCATACAAGCAATGTTGTTTATTTCCAGTTTTCCATGCCTAGTCATAGGAAAGTATTACCTTGCTTGGAAACAGTGAAAGTTGGCAACAAAAAGGGCATCGGGCAATAGAAAACCTGCCTCAAAAACATTCTATCTGACCTATGCCAGCATGGAGAAGTGGATGTTAAACACAATTGTGATGATGGTCAACAACATACATGTATGACACATGTCCAGTATAATTGGCTATCATAATTGTCCAAATTTCTCTCAAATCACACCTTACTATCGTTATTTCTCTCAAATTACACTATGCTATCTTAGAAATGAATAGCAGCCAAATTTTTCTCAAATTACAACGTATTCTCTTATAAATGAAACATGATGATATTTTAGAAAAACACTCTTCAAAAACGGATGAGATCATTCATGGTTAGAATATCTTTAATAGTATGTCTGTTTTATCAAGGTTGATCTAAGATTAAACACCAACAGTAATATGACTAACAACAATCACTTCAAAAGTAGCAGGTAAATCTCCCTCAAACCACACCCTAGTGTCTTAAAATAGAAAGATCTAACTACAACTTTTTTGATCATCAGTCAGTTTAGTCCACACTGATCTGGGGCTAAACAACAACAACAATAACATGACAAAATAAGTAAGTGAAAACAAACAGATGGTATGATATATAGACATTGATACAGTTTTCCTAGGTAGGCAGATAGATGGTTCAATCCCTGCTAGTGTTGAACATATATCAGACATTGGATGCATTATGTAATCTTTTATCCTTTACTTGTTTCAGTCATTTAACTGGGCCATGCTGGGGTACCACCTTGATGAATTTTAGTCAAATGAATTGACCCCTGTACTTATAATAATGAAATTATTGTATACAGTGCTCAGGTGCACCACAACTTGTCAGAAAGTGCGTATAAAGTACATGCAGTAATGTACAAATGTCTGGAGAGCGAACAATGTATGAGTCAGATATATGCTTGTGTTTGTATGGAGGGGAGAAAATCAGGTGTAGTGTTGGCGAATCTCAGAAAGCATGGAAGTTTTGAAGGATGCAGTGCTCCGACAACTAACAACTGATGCCGGCAGTTTGTTCCATACTTCAGCAACTCTCTTGTAAAGCCTGGTACTTATTCTCTTGGTCTCTTTTGCTGAACTGCTAAGTTACAGGGATGTGAACACACCAATACAGGTTGTCAAGCAGTGGAGGAGAACAAACACATACACACACATTCACATGGCAGGCTTTTTCCAGTTTCAGTCTACCAAATCCACTCACAAGGCTTTGGTCGGCCCAAGGCTATAGTAGAAGACACTTGCCCAAGGTGCCACAAAGTCGGATGAACCCACAGGAAGGTAAATTCTTACCACACAGCCATGCCTGCATGAGTAACTTAAGTAGGAAATCCTACTACGACTAGACAAGACTTGTTCAGTTTTCAGATTAAATTGGTATTGATATGTGGGGTTAAAGATAAGAAAAATATCTGAAAAATATTGTTTTGTAGCAGTGGTCTCTGATGATGCCTGTATGCCAAAGATATCTAACAGTTTCTTTACTTTTCCTTTTTACAAAACTCAAACAACATCACAGGTTTTTCTATAGAATTTTTTTTCTTATTTAATTATATTTGCATATATTTTTGATTTTAATGCAGATACTGACTCTGAAGTTGAATTATTTTCAAGCTTCTATGATGTGAAAAACTTTTGAGACAATGTTAAATTGTTCATTTTAATTTCCTGACTTAAAGAAGAGGTAATTCAAAACTCGTATGCAACATATAAAAGAGAAGAGAGTATAGTGGTGTTCTTGTGTCTCACATTTTTCCTTTGTAGACACTCTTTCATTCTCCTTTCAATTTTTTTTTCTTTAATTATTATCGTATTTACGTCAGGTTTATTGTCTTACACTTTTTCTTCTCCCTTAAATACATTTTCTCTTGATGGTACATCACTTACAACCTACTAAGATACAATTAAGCTATCATATTCCTCATTAGCTCCTCTTTTGTTCTTTCTTTTAGTTTTTCTTTCTTTCTTCCTATCTTTCTATATCTGGCATTTCCCTCCCTTTTTCATACATTTTCTTTGTATTTCCTTTCTCTCTATCCTTCAATCATATTTACTTTCCTCCCATCCGACTCCTTCATTCTCTTTATTTCCTTTGGCTCAGACACTGTTTTTACTGTCTCTAGCTTGTATTTCATACCTGTTTTATTTAGTTATTTAATGTCAGAATATTAATTTTTATAACCCACACTTTCTCCAAATGTTCATTATTATTTCAACCTGAAAAATTTTTTAATAAATTAGTATCTTGTTTTGAATAAGTAACAATTAATAAGTATCCAGTTGAGCATATGCATGAGAAATGTGTGTATGTGAATGTACACATACACACACACACTGTTTTTGTGAGAGATGAGTGAGAAAGATCATGTACGTGAGCTCAAAAGAGAGAGGGAGAAAGAGAAGAGAGAAGGAGAGAGAGAAGAGAGAGGGAGAGAGAGAAGAGAGAGGGAGAGGAAGAGAGAGAGAAAGAAAGAGAACCAGAAAGAAGATTTGAAGAGAGAGTGAATGAGATAGATAGACAGACAGATAAAATCATAGGTAGACTGAAAGATAGATAGACAGAGAGACAGACAAAGAAAGGGGAGAAAGTGAGGTGAAGAGAGAGAAAATTATTTGAAGAGACAGAGACAGAAAAAGAAAGGAGGTTTGAAAGAGAGAGAGAGAAATGGAAAGAGAGAGAAAAATAGTTTCATCATCATCATTATCATTTAATGTCTGTTTTCTATGCTGGCATGGGTTGGACAGCTTGATGGGAGCTGGCAAGCCAGGTCATTGCACCAAATTCTGCTGTCTGTTCTGGTATGGTTTTTGTGGCTGGATAATCTTTCTAATATCAACCACTTTACAGATTGGTCTCGGAGCTTTTCACCTGGCACCAGCTCTGGCAAGGTCTGTTTTGACACAGTTTTATGACTGGGTGCCTTTTCTAATGCCGGTGCTTTTTATGTGACACCAGTACTCAGATGCTACAAAATCATAAGGTACTTTAGAATGCTTCCGTACTTCCCTCTAACACACTTATTCAATTATCTGGGTTTTTTTTTTACTCCTGTTACCACTATGTTACAGCGCCTAGTCTGTCTCCATCACCTTTCTTGATTCCTTCCTATTTTACCTCAGAAAACTTGGGGGTTTCTATTGATACATTATTCTGGGATACATTTGGACTCTCATACCAAATTCAATAATGGCAACATTGTTTCAAGACAGATGCAAATAATCACAGGCAGTGAGTTGGCAGGAACATTCAAACACTGGAAAAAGTGTTTTTGTGATATTTTCTTTGAGTTCAAATCCTTCCACAGTCAACTTTGCTTTTCTTTCTTTTGGGGTTAATAAAATAAAATACTAGTCAAGTTCTAGAACCAGTGGTATCACGTGATACTCTCCTCTCAGAATTATTGACCTTGTGCCTAAATCAGGAACCATTATAAAAGTTGTTGAAGTTGCTGTTGTTGTTTAACCCTGGGTCAGCTCTCATCCAGTGAACCTATGATCAAAAACATTCTTACTGTGACCATCCCATCTTATTTTCAGGCATAGAATATCTAGGGCCCCATTAGCCTATGTGTCCTTCTGCTGTTGTTGTTTCTTGGCTTTAGATCAACATTGATCCAGCTGAATTAAAAGAAGTGTATCAGAGACCAAGCCATCTTTTGCTCTCTGTGCAGGAACTCAGCAACACAATATTCAGTGTTCTGTTTCCAACATGGTAGGCAGTGATTTAAAGGAAATTTAGCTGTTATTTGTAGCAGGACAAACATTATGATGCTCCTTTCTTTCATGAGACAGTGTGATATATATAAAGAGAAATTTGGCTGCTATTTCTGGCAGGTTGAACAATCACATAGGGTCTTCCTGTGGGAAGAAGGGTGTGATCAAATTTTTGAATGGAAGCATGCCAAATACCAGAACCTTTTGCAGAATTGTAGCAAGAAAGGATGGTAGTCATGACTGTTCCCAGTCAAAGTTGTCCAGTTAGTATGGAGAATGCTTAAAGCCATCGGAATAAGAGAAAAAGAGCGAAATGTAGCTGTGCTCAGGATGAAAGGCAGCAGAAAGTGCCTCTTGCCAATTCAACCTCAATCCAACAGATCTATAATCAAAGAATTTCCAACCATGACCATTCCAGCTTTTTAATCAGACACAGTGTATCTAGTGTCTTAAAACTTATTCAGTGAATCTTTTTTAGAGAGAATTTTGAGAGAGATTTAGCTGCTATTTCTAGCAATTTGATTGATCATGTAAAGACTGCCTGTTATTGTTTAACCACAAGTTATTATTTAACCACAAGACTTCTTGTTATTGTTTACCCAGCAGATCTATAACAAAGACATTCTTGCTTGGACCATCCTGTCTTTAGTTAAAACTTAGCATATCAAGAAGTATCTTATGTTATCTGCTATATCCTCTTTTGAAAAACAGTAAAGTGTACGTTGAGAGAGATTTGGCTGCTGTTCCTAGCATGTCCTGAAACCACATAATCTCACGTACTGCTAGTGTTAAAGTGCAATGTCTATGTATGTAAGGTACACTGGCTTGGTAAACTCCTGCAGGCAATGCGCTGAATACTTGTTATAAAGAGTACTCAGTGCATTGTTATGTATTTTTAACAATGTATTTAAAGCAGGTTGTTTGTGCTGCAGTAACGGAATGGGCAGTAATTGATTTGTCAAAAGTCTGCCAAAACATCACTTGTGTATACATATCTAAACACGCACACACACACACATACACACACACACACACACACACACACACACACACACAAAAGTAACTATATGCATACATATATATATTTATACACACTAATTGCTTCATATATATACGCACACTTCCCATACCTATACATACATGTACACAAATATGAAGATACACATTTACAAATACACAAATGAAAATACACACACACACACACACAACACTGCATATGTTACTTTGTATGTACTAATTCAGATAGATAGTTTGGCTCAAATGAATATAAAACATATTTTCTATATGATTTTCAAATGAATGTTTCTTATTTAGGTACCTGGCCAGCAGTTTTGAAGGAAAAAATGTTAGTCAATGCCATCAACTCCTGTACTTGACTGGTATTCTATTTTATTGACCTTAGAAAGATTAAAAGCATAGTTGATCTCCATGGGATTTGAACTCAGAAAAGAAAAAGACAGATAAAGATACCTCAAAGATTTTTTTCTGTCACTAACAATTCTGCCAGCTTGTCTTGGGCTTCAGCTTAATATCTGATACAGTTCCTATTTGGGGCCATCGATATTAAACTGATTTTTAGAATGAGGCGAAGAGTTAGCGGCTTACTCTGCCTTTACCACGGGTTGGCCTAGTATAGCAGTACTTCCAGGATTCAGCCCACAAAAAAAAAAAAAAAAGAAAGAATATTTAGAGAGTGCTAAAACAGATTTAAGTCAGAAATACAGGACTGCAATTGTGTAGAGACAAAACAAGCTGGAGTTAAATATGCATGAATATGAGTTGTTTGGGTGTTGATTGAAAAGGATTACATAATGATAGATAGATAGATAGATAGATAGATAGATAGATAGATAGATAGATAGATAGATAGATAGATAGATAGATAGATAGATAGATAGATAGATAGATAGATAGATAGATAGATAAATAGATAGATAGATATGGAGAGAGATATAGATAGATATGGGGATATACATATATATATATATATATAGAGAGAGAGAGAGATAAATGTAGCTAGATAATTGGGTAGATGGGTGGATTTTTGAATAGATGGGTTAATAGCTAGACAGGCTAGCTGTAGAGACAGATAGGTGAGTAATCTTTTTGTTATCATTAGTTCTGACCAGCAATAATAAGACTTTATTTAAATATGAGTGATGATGAAGACACAAAGGACACATCATCTTCTACATCCCCTTTTCTCCTCTTACTTTGGTTGGACAGAATTGGTAGAAGTGGATTTTCTATGCCTGGATGCCTTTCCTGTCATCAACCTTCACCTGTTTCCAAGTAAGGGAGTATTTCCCTATGACCAGAAATGTTTTTCACAGAAATATTGGAAATGAAGGATACCACTTATATGATAGTGACACTTGTTTACAACTATCACATGATGTCAAGACAAAGAAATAATAATACACATATATACATATGCACACACACATACACACACATATATATATATAGAAATAGAAAAGAATTTCGTTGAAGTGATTTTCCTTATGTTGTTAGTTGTAGTGAAAAAATATACAATAAAAAAAGAAAAATGCACAAAATTTATATATTTTTGATATATTTTAAGGGATAGAATATTATGATAGTTGATCATGTATGAGAGATTGTTTGTAAATGAATATATATATATCATATAAATGAATATATATATATATATATATATATATTTATATATATAACAGAGCATATAGTGAGGGATTATCAATCCGGGCAAAATACTTCATAAGCACTCTCTTGATACACCAGGCTAATAATATTGTTTAAATTAGTAAGGTGACAAGCTGGCGGAGACTTTAACATAGCGGGCAAAATGCTTAGCGATATTTTGTCTGTCTTTATGTCCGGAGTTCAAATTCTGCCATGGTTGACTTTGCCTTTCATCCTTTCAGGGTCAATAAATTTAGTACCAGTTGCATACTGGGGTCAAGCTAATTGACTATCCCCTCCCCCAAATTTCGGGTCTTGTGCCTAGAGTAGAAAAGAATATTGTTTAGATTAGTATTCTTATGGCAGAGTCTGAGTTTATAGTTCATCACAATTCTATATTGTAAATCTGTGGTTGGGCTCCTGTCAAACTGGTTTTTATACAGAGTGATATATAAGACACCTTGTTTTATATATATATATGGATAATGCCATACTAAATTCTGGTGCCTTCAACTTAGGTACCATATTCATCTGAATCTAAATTTTACTGTACTATATATATATATATATATATATTATATATATATATAATATATATATATATTCAACAAGCAGCCGGGGCTGTAGGAGATAACACTTTCCCTCAGTGCCACACAGTAAGGATGAACCCAAAAGCATATGGGTAGGAAGTAAACTTCTTTAAGTCTCTGTTGGCTTTGCTTTTGGTAAGCCGTGTCGATTTTTTTTTACAATTCTGTAAATAATAATAATAATATTTTATAAGCTTAAAGCTTATAAGTGATCACTGTGTAATGATAGAGAAAATAGTCTAATATTGGAGCGTGTAAGCCCTAGCTTCAGGTCAGCCCAATATCTAGCATATCTAGTCTTTGTAGCATAGTATGAAACTGTGTAGTAGTTCCCTTGTTGGCATGAATTTGATGGTGGTAGTGGTGATGGAGGAAGAGATAGTAGTTATAGTGGTAGGGTATAATAGTGATGGTGGTTGTAGATGCGGTAGTGAAAGTGGTGCTGATGAAGGAAGAGATGTCAGTTTTGGTGATGAAGATGATAGAGGTGGTGGCGGTCATTGTGGGATGGGTGGTGAGGTGATTGTGGTGGTGATGTTGATGGTGCTGGATTAAAAGTTGTACTGCTGATGGTAATAGTGATGGTGGTAGCTGTTGGAGTTGGTTGTGAAAGTGGATGTGATGGTAGTGGTGAGGTGATGGTGGTGCTGATGGGAATGTTGATGGTTGTGGTAGTGGTGATAATGCTGGTAATTGTAGTGATAGTACTGGTGATGGTGCTTGTATCATAAATATTTTGTAGTTGGATGTTCCTACTGCTATTGATCACTTGGCCATTAAAGGCTAGGTGTCATGTAGCAAGTGCTGTGGGAGTACACCTGTCAAACCCTATTTGAAAATATGAAATAAAAGATGAATAATTATTCTGATTGCAAGATCCAAAAATTTATTATTTATGAAGAATTTCTGACTTTCTCCCAAGAATTCTGGAATTGTTTGTACTAATAACTTTCACATTTCCTTTGTTCTTACTTTTCCATGCAAATTCAATCTTTAGTCAACATCTGACCTAAATATCCTGTTTTGAGTTAATGAGGGAACCTTGATATGGTTTTTTGATGTAGTAGAATGAGAAGTCAAATTTTCTTTAAACCACACACTTCTACTTTAGTCAAAAAAGGGCTGGACAGATTATTAGGGCTGATTTGGGCTTAAACAAGAAGAGCAGCTAGGATAACAACAACAACATTTTGTCTTATTTATTTATTTGCATTTTTATTTTTTTTATTACAATAAACAACAGGATCAGTGGTTTTCAATGGGTCAATCACTGTTTTATTGTATTTAAGAGGGTGAGAATGACAAAAGGGGGCCATTTTTATATGTTCTAAGTTACATGGTAATTCAGAGCAGATAAAATGCCACAAGGTATTTTTGTTAAAAAAAAAACAACTGTTTATTATTAGCTGTCCTAAACTTTGGTTCCATTTTAGAAGCTGGTTTACTAAAATATAGTGTGGATCACTATAATATTTAATGGTCAAATTAGACAACCAAATATTGCAGTGTTTTACATCATGTACCTGATCTGCTAAGGATACCCCTGTTCAATTCTCCTGTATATTATGGAATTTGGAGACATTGAAGGGTAATCCACTTGAAAACTGGAACCTGGGTGAGCCAGCCATACCTGGACTGCATATGCATATGGCAACACTATCATGGCGTCAGATATATTGAAAATCAAGTTGGTTGTTACCATTCTGAGGCAGTAGGTAATAGGAGCAGGAATTAACTCGAAGGTCTTACAACTCAGTGTATGAAGAGGCAAATTTAGGTAGGACTGGGTTGAGGGTTTTGTTAAGATACTTGGGGCTTGGCTCAACCAGAACTCAACATTGTTCAGCCTCACTCAGAAATGGGGTAAAAGAAAGTTGTCCTTGGAAGACTGAATAACAGTAGCTAAGACTTGTAACAGGTCACTGTACCTCGTCATAGAAAACACCTAACCAGATTGGAATATATGCTTTTATACTTGTTGTAAAAGGGACAGGTTCTGTTGGTCAGGAGGCCCATCCGCTGCCAATACCTAATACAATGGTTTTTTGGGGAAGTTGTGGCTGATATGCAAATATTTTTTGAAGCTGCTACATTTGTAGAGATTTCTTGATAACTACAGTAATGAACCAATATGGTTGCCTTTCATACAACACACTATTCTGCTGCAGCTTGTCTCTTTGAGCATGCTATAGCCATAGATGAGGGGCCAGCCAATGTTGATCTTTTAGCATCTAGAACATTTCGAGGCACTCACTGCTCTCTACCTGCTGAATAATGTAGTGAGTGGGAAATCTACCATATTCTATAAAATGTTATTTGAGGTTATGGTTGCCTGTGAACAATTCCAGACATTGATAATGACAAGTTGGAGTTGTTTCTTTTGAAACACTTTCTGGTCATATATCATAGACAGTTTTCAGAAGTCTTTGACCTTATAGTGAAAGAAAGGGTTTGGGATAAGTGCTACAGGCATGACTGCGTTACAACTGTCAGTAATAGAATCTGCTTCAAAAGCAGATAGAAAGGCTATGACTGGACTCCCATCGTCATATAGGTCTATTGAATTAGAGCTGACCCAGGGATCAACATTGACATGTAAAAGAGTCTTTACATAGTCATTTGCTTGCTAGAAATAGCAGCCAAATCCCCTTTAGATCTAACACTACTATCTTATAACAGCAAACACACATTGGATATAGTCATAGATAGTCTGTGCTTCAAAAATAAACAAAATTGTCATGGTAGGACTACCTTTGATTATAGACCTTTTTTCATCAATGTTAATATGAGGCAAAGAACAAACAATATTCTAGTCGTCAGTAGATGGCCAAATCTATAAAACATCATATCAATTACATTATGGTGTTTATTAACACCTCTTTACATTCCTAGTTCAAATCCTTCTGAGATTGGTGTTACTTTTTACTCGTTTGGATGATGGTAAATGAAGTACTAGTCAAGAACTGGATAAATCTATCTCCTCAAACATGACTATAGCACATGGTATTGAACTTAGACCCATGTGGTTACAATGTGAACTTCTTAGCCACATAGCAATATCTTACTTAATTGATACATGATTTTATCAATTTCAGAAGAATGTAAAGCAAAACTTAACTTCTGTGGGAGCCAAAAATCATTCTTCTATAGAAATCAAACCTACCTCCAAGGGCGACCAATATTAATTATTTCTGCTATAGATACAAGACCTGAAATTTTAGGGAAGACGTCTAGTCGATGACATTGACAGCACTGCCCAAGTGGTATTTATTTTATTGACATGAACAGATAAAAGGCAATGCAGATCTCAGTAGAATTTGAACTCAGAAGGTAAAGCTGGAAGAAATGCCATTAGGCATTTTGTCCAGTATGCTATTGATTCAGCCAGCTTGCTGCCTTTGATAACCACTAATATTAATATCAAAAAGAAATCTTGTTGCAATGTTCTTATGATTTGTCCATATTATTCTGTAAAGAATAAGGTCAGTTTCCCTGTTTTCTCTGGCATGTATATTCCTCCATGGATGGGACATCAGTCTATTGCTGAATTACTAATTTTTAACAGCTGAGTGGACTGGAACAACATGAAGTGAAGTGTTTTGCCCAAGAACACAACACATCATCTAGTCCAGAATCAAAACTACAATATTAGGATTATGAGTCCAGCACCCTAACCACTAAACCATATGCCTTGACATGGAATGTTTTTATGGTTTTGCGAAAGTATTTCTGTTGCATTTTATTTCTCCTGTAATTGGAGCAATACATACATGACATATTGAATAGAACTGAACTTGGTAAGCATACTTCATAGCAAAATAAATTGTTGAAAAAAATAAGAAAATTAATAAAAAAAATTATACTTTGTTTAGTAATTATTGATAGAGCAAAAACTCAAACAGATTTGTGTATGTTAGTTTCTGTGAATTGTGAAGTATAAAGTCAGACTAGACACTGAAACAAATAAACAATAAACAGACAAAAAACTGTGGCTCCTAATTTCTGGTGTTTGAATATGTTGGGTGGTGGTAGTGATGGTGGTGGTGCTGGTGATAGTGGTCACTGTGAAGACAGTGGTGGTGGCAGCAGCAGCTGTAGCAATAGTAGTGATGGTGGTTGTTGCTGTGGTTGTGTTGCTGATGTGGTTATTGCTGTGGTGTGGTGGTGGTGGTGGTGACGGTGGCAGGGGGGGTGCAAGTGGGCAGTGATATGATCATGGAATGATTATAGTAGTAGTGGTGGTAGTTGAGATGGAAGGGAAGGATGTGTAGCAATAACTGATTCTCAATATTGATCAATAAACTTCTCAGAAAAGTAAATTAACGCTAAGCATACCAAATCCCACATCATCATCATTATCATTATCAACTCCACCATCACATCAATCATCATTATCATCACTATCATCATCATCATAGTCATCCTACCATCACCACTCATCCTGTTAAAAACAGCAACCAAATCCCTCAAGTTATACTCTATTGACCAAAAACACAGGAAGGGTACATTTGATAATGTCATCCTAAATAGTTGAAAGGAAGATGGGATGGTTACACCTGGAATACCATTGATCATAGTTTTGTTTGATCAAGGTTTGCCTGGTGCTAAATAACCAGGCAAGATGGTCATGACTGGAACACCTTTGCTTATAAGTCTACTCAGACAAAGTTGACCTGTGGCTAAAATAATACTACTAACATCATCATCTCAATATAATATATATTGAATTTATACAGACTAGCCATATACGATGTTGTTGTTGTTGTTTAGGCTCGGGCCAGCTTTGCTCAAACAGGCACTCTAGCCATGGTCATCTTGTCTTTATGGCAGTATGTCAAACTACATTATTTCATATTATCTTAGATAAAGCATTGGAGTGTAACAGGTTGGGAAGTTTGGCTACCATTTCTAGCATACTGAACGACCATTTGATTGTCCACATGATTATACTGTGCCGGGTCATTGGTAATTAGCATGCAAAACATGTTTCTTGTTAATTCCCATTTGAAATTCTGATTTCTTGTCAGGAAACAAAACATGTGAGGGTTGTAGGAAAGGGTGCTGGGATAGAGACATAAAATTGGCACTGGCTGTATTCTGAAGAATAGGAAGTTAGCTTTCTGTCTAATTGCCCCATTTTCGGCCTACATTTTGTTTTGGCATATAAAGGTCACAGAAATATTAACAACATGAAATTTGTTTCTCTTGGTGAATTGGTGCTTTTATAGCTCAAACAGCAGAATTTGAAGTGTTTATGTGTAATGGTAATACCAGAATCTAGAAAATGGTGCCCCTAATATATTTCTGGAACTATTGGCAACAGAACTATGCCATGAAGATTTCCCAGGGGTAAACATTTTGTGTTTAGATTGTACATAGGTGAATATGTGTGTGAATTTGTTAGTCTGTATATAGGTTTTGTGTTCAACTGTAAGTATATGTCTGTGTGTGAATGTATATGTATGTAATTACATGGTTGTGTGTATATGTATGTAAGTATATGTTAGCATGTATAAGGTGTGTGTGTATGTTCTTATATATGTATGTATATGTAAATGAATGTAGATTATTGTGAATACATCTATGTGTAGGTATATATGGAAATGGAAATGAAAATAATTGATTGACTGTACATGTTTGGAAGTATGTGTGTTTGGATGCTTGAATGTCGGTTAGTATGTTAATGAAAATGTTTTGTGCTTTTGCATATATGTGTGTATTGGTTAGTTGTGTGAATGTCAGTATATGTTTGTGTATGTATATGAATGTTTGTGTTTAGATGCATGTGTATATTTGTAGGTCTAGTCTAAAGATACAGTATAGCTAAATGGTTAACAAGTTCACTTCAAAATTCCAAGTTTGTGAGTTCAATTCCAGTACTTGGCATCTTAGGCATCTAAATGGTTAACAAGTTCACTTCTAAATTCCAAGTTCGTGAGTTCAATTCCAGTACTTGGCAACTTAGGCAAGCATCTTCTACCATAATCTTGAGTTTGGGTGAAAATGGACAAATGAAAACTAAGAAGAAACCTGTCAGATGAACAGTAATTTAATGATCCAGCCTTGTCATTCACTGAATAACATCAATTTTGCTTGAAAATTACATAAAGGGCACAAATTTTATGGAGTACTCAGCACTTACTGTACATGGTACCTCAATGAACAGGTAATTCAGTTAATTGGACAACTGAAAACCCATTGTTGAAACTGACTGAGATCCTTTTACTTTGTTTTGTTCATGTTTGTGGATGTATGTGTATATAAATTTGTATATGAATGTAAATATCTATGTGAGTGTGTGTATGACTGCTTGTGGATGGGTGTGTCTTTAACTTTGTGCATGAATGTGTGTGTGTGTGTGTGTGTACACTTGTGGGTGTGTATGCATGTAGGTTTGTATCCGATTGCAAGTTTGTATGTATGTGTGTATGAATGTGTGTGCATGCTTGTTGGTGTATGTATGTGTGTAAGCTTGTGTGTGAATGTAGGTATCTTTGTGGGTGTGTGTGTATATATATACCTGTTAATGTAACAGTATGTTTGAGGCTGTGAATGTGTATGTAGGTTTGTGTCTGAAGGCAAGTTTGCATGTGTGTGTATGTGAATATAGTGTATACTTGTAAGTGCGTGAGTATGTATAAGTAAGTTTGTGTGTGAACGTATGAATGTTTATAGGTGTGAGTGTGAATGTAAGTTCATGTTTGTCTGCGAATGTCTATAAAGCCTAAATAGGCTTTATAGGTGCAGGCATAGGTGTGTGGGAACAAGCTTGCTTCCTAACAACATAGTTCCAGGTTCAGTCCCACTGCATGGCACATTGGGCAAGTGTCTTCCACTACAATCTACTATTATTAGATTAAGAACTCATAATATTCCACACTGGATTCAGTTAATTATGATAATAGTGCACTGCTTTTATTATTTGAAGGGCTAGAAAGAAATGCAGTGGGCATACATGTTGGCTGTGCACCATCATCTTCATTTAACATCCATTTTCCATGCTGGCATAGGTCAGACAGTTTGACAGGAGCTGGCCACCCAGAGAGCTGTTCAGGTTCCAGTTACTTGTTTTGGCATGTTTTCTATGGCAGGATGCCCTTCCTAATGCCAACCACTTTAGTGTGCTGGGTGCTTTTTAGATGCTCCCAGCATGGGTGCATTTATGTGGCTCTAGCACATGTCCATTTTGCATGCCACTAGCATGGGTACACTTTATGTGACACTGGCACCTGCAAGACAAAGACCTCTCAGCTGGGAAAGGAGTGTGGGCATGGCCATAAAGGACATGCCTATATGTATGAATGGCCATGATTTTACTTAGCTGTATGTGAATGACAAAGTGTAGAGGAACTGAGAGAAAAAGTGCATATAAGAGGAATCAGATGTAGTATGCAAGAGAGAAGTTTGAAATGAAATGGATATGCTTATGGAGATTAACAGATAATGATGTACTTTGTGGACTGAAGTAGAGGGTAGCTGTAGAAGAATAAGGAGGGGTAAGGAAGACATAGGTAAAAGTGGTGGAGGTTCATCTCAATGTTGAACTTCATAGAGTATTTAACAAAAGGCTGCAACAAATGGTAAAACTGCTGTACAAAAGGTCCATTTAACTGAAGTGAGAATGAAAAAATGGGTATAAACTGATAATGATTATATTGAAGATGATGGTAAATATTACAAATAACTGTAATGTCTTTAACAACAAAGACTACTATAATGTTTGGTTATTTTAACAAATAATGGTAGAAGATTATTGTTGTGGATACAGAAGATTTTGTGAGAGGGGGAGGGAAGTTTTCTGAACGGTGTCAGAAAGTTGATCACCTTTGGCTCCAAGAAAGTTTGTGTTACAGTTAATGGGTGTGGAGTATCAGACACTATCATAATTGGGTTGATATTTAAATAGATATTCTACACTGTTGGATAGATATTAGCCAGCAATTACAATTGTACGAAACATTGTTATTGTTAACTAATTAGTTTCATCAAAGTATTCTCTCTCCCACTCTTCTTTCTCTCCTCCTCTTCTCTCTCTCCTCTTCTTCTCTCTCTCCTCCTCTCCTCTCTTTCCTCTTCTTCTCTCTCTCCTCTTCTTTCTCTCCTCCAGTTATCCCTCCTCCTGGTCTTTCTATCTCTCTTTCTCTCTGATTACATTTGAAATTAAGAGAAAAAGAGAAGAGAGATTGAATTATTATGGAAGTGTTTATTCATCTACGTCGATCAGAAAGATACGATCTAGAGTTAGCTACATCATATGAATTCCTGAGATGATAAGTAGCCATTATGGCAATCAAATGAACTGATGTAACGAGTTAATGGATTTTTGTCTCTTTGATATACCAATGTGTATTCTGAATTACAACTTTTCTATTGTAAAGAATTGTCTGAGAACTTTAAAGACATTAATTCTGTCCAAAGTATTTTCCTTTTACTCTAGATTAATCCTATATTTGATCATAATAGATTGTCTGCGACAGATCTAAATCTGCTTGTAAAATTATCGGTTGAAAATGATGGGTGTGGTGAGACATTATTACAAAATATTACATCAGTTCTTAAAGTATCTTTCTCTAAAGCTTTCGAAGCTTAATTCCACGCCACCATCTTTAACATAGCTTCTACATACATATACATGCTAAAAATTGATTTGTGGATTACATATATGGCATAATAATTAATTCTTTAATGTGCCAACAAGTGAGCTGGAGTCTCTGAATGATCGTTCAACCTGCTGGAAATAGCAAACAAATATCCCACATATCACAATATCACACTCTGCAATCTGAGAAAAAGAAGTGAAGTATACATTAGATAGTATAGTCCTAGATACATGGCTGACAAAAGAAAAGAAAGAATACAGAAAACCATAATCATTTACTGACATTGTGCCTTAATTAGAAACAATTATTATTTAATTATTATTACTGATATGCAGTACCCATTTCTCTTGCTGGTATCTCAAATTTGTAAAATCAATGACATTTTGAAGGGGATTATAACAGTAATGATAATAATGAACTTATTGTATACAGTAAAAGTAACCAAGACTGCATGAACAGTACATAGAATATTCACAGGAAATGAACAGTGGCTAAGTCTTTATAAAAACAACAACAAAAATGGTGGGGGAACTAGGTTTACTGTTAGCAAATTTCATGAAGCATGGAAGTTTTGAAGGATGTAACAACTGATGCAGGTAGTTTATTCCATGCTTCAGCAATTCAAAGCATGAAAAAATGTTTCCAAAAGTGATGGGTGCTGTGTTGTTGTTTTGTCCATGAGTGTTAGATACATGGAATTCAAAAAGGTGCCCAGGGTTATTATTGGAAAGATAATTGATAACCTTGTAGGTGTTTACCAAGTCAGTTGCCAGATGCTGGAGCTTTAATGTGCACATGCCCAGGGAAGCAAGATGTTCAGAGTATGGTAGATGCATGACAATGGGAATTTGTCTGAGACATGGACTGAGGGAGTTTGTTCCAGTGAATTGTCTTTTGGGGAAGAAGATATTAGGAAAACAAATTATTAATCTTTGTTTTGGTCGAATGAGACTATGTTTTATAGTGGTTTGACTCTTGTAGGAAGAAAAGCACCCATGAGATTAATGTGAGGAAGAGAGCAGGGTTTTCTGAGAGAGCAGGAGGCCGCACCTGAATGTCTGCAACAAAGTGAGCTCTGTTAAAGTTACTTGAGTATCAGATGGTGGTCTTAGACCACGTATACTGGGTGAAACAAGTTGAACTTGGTCATACTTGAATGCAGAATGCAGAGAGCTTGATCAATTTCCACAATGCAGTCTGTCTAATGTTCTAATGACTTGGCCACATAGCCACTATATTTTCTGTTGTAAAAGAAAACTGTATGAAAGGTCTGATGAAATAAATGAATATTATCATTACATCATGAGTAATAAAATGATGCATAAACATTATCACTATTCATATGAATTAACTTATGAAATAATTCTTGATAGTGTAATAGAAATATCATTTGTTATATTGCTTGCAACACTCTCACTATGAGATATCACAATATCACCATGAGGTATTACAATATCTCATTGCAATTTTTCTGAACAATATCTGTTTCTTAACATATTTCTTGCGATGGAGAAGGAAAGTGTATGCTCCACTACAAAATGTATGAATATATATGCATGTATGTATACACATGCACACACACATGTACAAACATATGCATGCACATGTGTGCACAAATACACAGACATATGCACAAATGCACACACATGCACACATGCACACACACACGAAGTATACATATATTTCTCTCTCTATCTTGCTACTCACATGTATACACACACACACACGTACACACATGCACACACCCTATCAGTATTGACTCACATAACTCTCTCTCTCTTTCTCTCTGTCTCCCTCTCTCTTTTTAATCTCTATTCTATTCACCTTCACATGCATGTGTCCTTAAGTGAGTTAAATGAGAGGGAACAACATAGGACATTTTAGTCTTATTGAGGATATGTCAGCTTCTCTAGAGCTGCTGTCATAATAAAATACTTTCTGTAAAGTTGTTGACATTAGAAACCATGCCAAAACCTTGTGTACATGCGTGTGTGTGTGTGTGTGTGTGTGTGTGTGTATAATATATATATATGTTGGAAGGTTGGTTGGTTGATTTTTAAATTTAAGTTGAATAGCTCAAGATGTTGTTAATCTCAGCTTTCCATTACCATAATACACCTAGAAATATTAGTTCGTATATGAAAAAATAACCAACAAACCTGTAACAATAAAAATCATGAAATTTACCTAAAAAGTGAATATTTACTGCCTTCCTTGTATTTAGGCATATGAGAATGACCTCCCTTGTCTAATATTATATTATATTCAACACAACATTCAGAATTCTCATCTATTTGAGACTTGTGTTTCCTGATGAATAACATCCAATCCATCTTAGTTTCTACTTAGAATCTGCAGGCCAAAGGATTGTGCTATAATTTTTTGGTGCTTGAATGAATTTTACACAAACATAAGTTTTATGTTAATGTGGAGCCTTAGGTATCATTTTGATTAAATATGTACACACATTCACACATTTTGGTGAAAATTTCTGTTTCAGTCATTATTTCTTGGTTTTCTCCATTTTAGCCAGAGAGAGTGAGGGGGGGATCCAACAGATGAGGAGATATTTAGTTGAACATATTATAATCATTGTAATACACTTATGATCATAGTTCTGCTGGATCAGGACTGATCTAGAGTCAAACAACAACAAGGAAGCACATATTAGATAATGTAGTCCTAGATAAATCTGAAACAAAACGATAACATGTATAGTCATGGCTAAAATGCCTTTACTTATAATCTGTTGGATCAGATTGGGCCTGGTGGTAAACAATAATAACAGCCATAGAATAATGTTTTATGCAAGGCAAGAAGGCATTTAAACTATCAAATAATTCCCTCAACTTCCAAGCACATTTCAGCCATAACATGTAACATATGAAACTCTCTTTTTTCATCCTCGATAAAGAGCTTGCAGTCCAAAACATTGATCCCTTCCTTTCCTCACAGTAACTATATACATTCAAACTACCACACTTCTTCTTTTCAAATAATCATGCGGATGCCATGATAACATTTTGTTTCTTTGTTTCCTTCATAATTAGATTTTCTGTTCTCTTTCCATGTAATGTAACTCTCTGTTAGTCTGTCAAGTTGACAGAATCATTAGTTAATATATAATTAAGCCTAATATAGAGCATGTTTACTTGAAAAATAGCCCTTCTTGTCTAAAGTACATATTATTCACTGTCTTCGAGATATTTGGCACTTTATACACTGTTCTCTGTCTACATGATAATTGAATGTGCTGCTCTCTCTCTTTCTCTCTCTCTCTCTCTCTCTCTCTCTTTCAACACCCTCTATTTACTCTTTATTCTTCTTCTCTCTTTCTGTACCCACTCTCTCACTCAGTCTCTTCTTATCCTTATCCTTCTTTTCTATCTATCTCTCTCTCTTTCACTTCCAGTGCACTTTTCTATCTCTAATCATTCCCCTTGCTTTTCATGCTGTCTCTCTTTTCTCACTCTTCTACTCATCACTTCTCTCTCTTGCTTTCTCCTCCTCTCTAATCTCTCTTTCTCCTCTTCCTCTCTATCTTTCTCTACACACTTTCACTCTACCTTTTTACCCTCTCTCTGTTCATTATCTCACACTGACCACTTCTCTTTCTGATCACTCTCTCTCTCTCAATCTACCTCTCTCTCTCTCTATTTTCTCTCAGTCTTACACACACTCATTGATCATTATCTATTTTTCCTTTTCTCACACTGATCACTCTCCCTCTCTCTTTCTCTCTCTTTTTATTAGTCTCTCGTTCTCTCTTCACTCCCTCTAGTCACTCTCTCTAATTCTCTCCCTCAGATCATAGCTGATAGTTAATTACCTCTATTGAATTATGCTCTGAAAGGATTTACCTAAAATCAATCAGTTGATTTTTTAAAATAACTATGTATAATGATAACACAGAGAGGAGGATGAGGATGAGGAGGAGGAGGACAGTAATATCAACTATGATTATGATCATGATAATGATGATGATGACTGATAATAAAGATGACAATGGTGATGTTGATGAAGGAGGTGATATTATTATTAAGGCCAGCAAGCTGGCAGAATCATTAGCATGCAGGGCAAAATGTTTAGCAGCATTTCATCTGTCTTTACATCCTGAGTTTCAATTCCACCAAACTTAACTTTGTCTTTCATCATTTCGAGGTTGATAAGATACATACCAGTCAAGCACTGGGGTCAATGTAATTTACTTACCCCTTCTCCTGAAATTGCTGCCCTTGTGCCAAAATTTTAAATCATCATCATCATCATCATCATTATTATTATTGAGTGAGAGACCAATGCATGCCATCAAAGTGACATTGGGATAAAATATACAAAGCCCAGTATACACATCATGACTATTTGTCTGATAAGGGTACACCAAGCACATGCCTAACAACCATATGTGTGCAACATGGTGATCTTATATCAAGGTAAACAGTGCATGACCTTGCAGGTGGGGCCCAGTTACAATTTTCCTCAGGTTGAGTAGCCCAACCCACTCAAAAGGTCTCTGAATAAGGGTCATTTAAGGGTGTTGAACAAAACACCCATGTTTCCAATTGTGAATTATCCAAACCCCAAAGAAATCCTCTCAACACATGGCTACAATGCTCCTCCATTACTTCTGCTTCTGATCAGAGATGCACATATCATTAGCCTCTAAGGGACATGCTAAACTGCTGAAGGTCAAACAAATGGCAAGCAAATCTGTGGTATTGAGCAGAATATTTGCTGTATCCCATTATTATTATTATTATTATTATTATTGGCATTCTGGTAAGCATGGTCAGCTTTGGCTCTGAGAATTAGCACAGAATATTGAGCCTTTTGGTATAATGTGATGCTGGATTAATTGAACTGGTAAACTGCTCAAGGTCTGGTTTGATCCCACCCTGAAAGTGAACCACAACTGAGATGAGATAATAACTAGTCTTACCCAGAAATTGGCTGAAAGGAAGATGTCCCTGAAAGGTCAGGCAGGGTTGGTGAATGCCTCCATTGCTTCCATTATTGTTTACCTACTGATTGTCACACCTTACTCAAGTTATAGCCTGATTAGATTGGAGTATGTATTCAATTTCTTGTGGAAGGGATACATTCCACTGGTCAGGCAGTCCTGTTGCAAGCATCCTCTGCATGGTGAGTTAGGGATGCCTTGTCTCCTATTTATGTCTATCTTTGTCTCCTATTCTCAGACAAATTTCAGTGGCTGGGCTGTTAGCTGAAATTCCTTAACAGTGAACAGGTGTGGGTACTATCCATGAGGCACATCTTTCCAAAGCTCATATTCTTGACAGAACTGCAGTCTTGATTGAAGCAAAGACTGAGACTGAGCTCCTGGGCAGGAATACTATCAGGAGTTCATCACTATTTGTCATCAGGCAACAGGATCAGTGAATGTTCTGTGGAGGCTTAGTGGTGGAGAAGAGCAATGGAATTCTTTGGAAGACTCTAGGCATCAACCAAAAAGAAGCTGTTGTCTGTTCTTGAGAAATTGTAGTTTGGGGACTTCTATGAATAATTTCAAGAAGTGCTACAGAGGAGCACTAGCAGTTTGAGAAATGTGGAAGGCCATGAGATGGGCTTGTTTAGGTTGCCTGCTAAGCAACAAAACTATTCTCTGTGCACTCATTCATTGAGTCCATCGTAATGATTGTTCTACCTGCTGCCTTCCTTTAAGCTATCAGGGAAAGTTGTTTTCCTCTCCCTCGTGACTATACCTAAAGAGATTGTGTGATGAACAAGATTGAAAAATCTGAAAACAAGCTTTTCTCTTTGGTAAAGCCATTATTCCCTTTTACAAGTTTCACTTGAAAAGGAAAGTGAAAATGGAAAGAAAGGTATGGTCTTGAAATGAATTTATTGAAAGGTGGGTGAAAGGGCAAAAATGGCACGAATGGAGGGAACTACTCTAGCTTTAAACTTGTAAGATGGAGAAATACAATAGGATGGTGGTGTTCCTTCATAGGCTCTAGAGGATCTCCTGCATCATCATCACCATCATCATCATCATCATCATCAGTAACATCATTTTTTAATGTTGTATATCATCTATATTTGTATTTTTATTTTTTATCATTCAGTTTCCTGTAAACCGCCCCCCCCCATATTTTATGTCTCTCTTTGTATTACCCCTCATCCATTACTTTGGTGGCAAATAAATCATCATCGTCGTCTTTATTATTGTTAATAATAGTATTAGTTGTGGAAGAGGTAGTAGTCCAGTGGTTAGGTGGCAGAGTTGTTAGCACACCAGACAAAATGCTTAGCATCATTTCTTATGACTTTATGCTCTGGGTTAAAATATTACCAGGGTCAACTTTGCCTTTCATCCTTTCATAGTTGATGAAATAAATACCAGTTGAGCATTGGGGTTAAGGCAATCAACTAGTCCCCTCCTCCAAAATTTCAGTCTTGTTCCTATAGTAGAAAGGATTGTTGTTGTTGTCATCGTCGTCTCTACAGCAGTAATCTGGACTCCTCTGTTTGAATTAACTTCTCTTTCCAGTCCTATATTCAATGCATTAGTTTCTTCATTGGAACCATGTGTCCCATTGGTCAAAAACAAAATGACCTTAAGACAGGATGACATTGTGTTGAATTAACACAGAGGAAACAACAGCAGTTATGATAATAATAGTTTCTATTTTAGGTGCAAGGCTAACAATCTTGCAGGGAGAAGTGATCAATACCATCAATCCCAGTATTTGACTGGTACAAAATGTATTAAAAAATTAGTAAAAGAAAAATTGAAAGAAAATGCATCTTAAAAAGGAACAGCCACTTGGGACCTATAGGGGAACTCTCACAAATCTTGGATTACCTTTACTGATTAAGGTAAAAACTCTCTCTTATCTGTGTTCTCCAACCTACAGGTAGATGCTGCCTAGGCTCAATCACATAGGCCACACTTGCTACTTCTTTTCACTTTGCAGCAAACTTATTGAAAGGCAGCAGTTCCCTCCCTAACATTATCTTCATTCCCAAGTGGTACATCGATAAGTTGACGAGGATTTGGCTGAAGAGCTAAAGTGTCTCTGTTCAGTCTTTTGAATCTCATCTTCCACTCTACCTCCCATTCACAACATTCACAAAACAGAGGAAAGCAGTCTACTTTTCTAACCAAAGTAAAGCAATGGAGCAATCCTTACAACGGAATTGGCTGATAACTGGATTCATCCAATGAAATGATAACGGTTTTTCAACATAACTTCTATAATATTTAACTGCTACATGAGTGAAGAGTGTGCAGAATGGTCTCATTACCCTGTATGCAATTTAGATAGGTTCGACTGTTGGCACTTCTGAACCTGTAGATTTTATTCCAAACAGTTCTGAACCCACCAAATGCCAGGACAGGAATTTCTGGAAATTGTCCATAATGTCCAAGAGTTCTTTAAAAGAAACAGCTCATTTCTTTTGTGTTGATGTTCACAATTCAGCAACTCAGTCAAAAAAACAAGATATAGGAAAATATGTCTGACTAACGATGAACTTAGCTGCTCACTACTGAGGAGTATCTGCTGATGCCACAGCTTCAACATGTGCCTATGCATTTTCAACCACAATGCCAGACATGCCAAAGATGCTTGCAACAATGTACTGCCTGGTTAGTAAAATATGCCTCAACCACACAAATTGAAGGAGTGTAAGTCTTGGTCTCACCAGACATGAACTAGAGTAAGATACGAAGATTAGGCTGTATATTAAAATGGAGATAATATTGGCCTTTTCAGGAAATCTTTATTTCAGCCCATTTCTGGATGAAATTGACAACTCAGCTTTTAAATCTCATGCCAGTTCATATCAATTTGGAGATCTGGCCTGAAACAAACTTCATGCAACTTTACAAGACATTCAACACAGTGATATACACTGATTAATGCGAACTTTCTTCTTCAGGTGCTAAGTTAGAAACCCACCAACTTGTCTTGGTTCCAGTATGCTTTGTATTCTTTCAGTATGATGTTGAGTACCTGGATTTCTGTGTTTTCTGATGCTATCATGATGATGTCACCCATGTATACTGTCATAGTTTTCCCTTATGACCATTTAAGCAGAATGCCCCTCAATACTTCAAACCTCTACAACAATAGATCAGGAATCAAAATGTACAGAAGTGAAGAGAAGGTTACCTATGACTGACCAAGCATGTGATTCAAAGCAATTCCAACTGGTGGCCCTTTATTGTGACCACTGAGTAGAGCTGCTATATATATAGCAGCGACCCAGACTTTGAAAATGTAACTGAAATTAGTTGCATTGAGGGAAAAACACTCAGTAGTGATGGAGAGCTCCAACAAAAGCTTTTGATTCTTCAAAATTGATCAGAGTCCCATTAAAGTCAAGTTTGTTACTCATGCTATTTATGATATTTCATATTAGGTAGTTGTGGATACAACTGCCAGGAATCATACAGGTCTCTGAGGGCTGTATGTTCCAAATTACACTACTGACAATAAACACCAAATTCTCTGCAAGCATTTTAGCCAAAATGTGGTGGTAGTGGTGGTGGCAGTGGGGACAATTTCCTGTATGTATGACAACTTCTATTACTACTACTACTACTACTCTGTCAATCTGTCTATCTATCAATCTTCTTTCTATCAATCAATTAGAAATTATCTATTAATTTATCACACACTTATCATCTAAACTACTACTACTACTACTACCACCACCATCATCACTACTACTGTAGGTAAAAGAAAACAAGTTTAGGGATGATTACACCTGATTTAATGGACCCATTCTCAGTGTATTACTGATATGATGTAAGAGAAGTTTTGTGAGAGAAGCATGTTTGACTAAATAAACCGTCTCCAGCAGTGCTTTTTGATTCCAAGAGGAAGATAAAGCAAATATGTCTTCAGTAGGATTTGGTCCCAGAATGTAAAGGGATTAATACTGCTGACACATTTTTTTTGTGTAGTTACTCTACTGATCCTTTCTTGCCTTTGTGAAACAGTTGGTCATTACTGAGATAACAAGGAAGCTTCTACATGCTTGATCAGCTAGAAATAAAACCTAGATGGAATGCCTTTGGTCATAGGTCTGCTTCATGAGGCCTGTCCTGGGGTTAAATAATAATTACATTATCAGTAACATTATGTAAGGATTACAGAGTGTTTGATTTGTTTTGATAATATTTTATGTGATTATTTCATTTATCTGAAGTTATTGTAATTTACTGATGCCATGATTACAAGGCTAGCACTTTAGTAAAAGACATGAGAGTGCCAAAAATAGCCTTGTTAAAGTTACATGTCTTTAGCTCTTTCAACAGACAAATTATGAATTCCACTTCTATTGAAGAACAAAATCAAAAAAATAAGATCAATTAAATAAATATGAATGAATATATTACTAAAAATTAAACAAAAAGAAGAAAATGGAAATCCCATTTCAAATATTCTGAGAAAGAAAGAAAAAATTCTAAAAATAACTCTGTGATCAGTTCAATTATTTCTTTTCTTTTTGGGGGTGGGGGAGAGCATTTCCCTGTGTTTCTTTCTTATCTTGTCTATCTCTTATTTTCTCTCTCTCTCTCTCTCTCTCTCTCTCAATATCTTTAAACATTCGTTAACATTCAATGTCATTCCTGTATTTTTGTCTACCTATCTGTCTGTCAATCTGTCTATCTATCAATCTTCTTTCTATCAATCAATTAGCAATTATCTATTAATTTATCACACTCTTATCATCTAAATTAATTAAATACAGACAATCAATTTATACATGAATTTATTTATCTATTTTTATTTATTCCTTAATTCTTTTCTTTATTTTCCCCAATCTTTTATCTCATCATTCTTTCTGTAGTTGTTAGCAAGAATTAATAAGCTGCCGATCCATTTTGCTATCAGCACCGGCACGTGGAATAACGTTACCAGATTTTGATCAAACCTTGTACTGTAATAATTTATTGATTTTTATCGATCTATTTAGTGGAACCAACTGCACCTCTGCTCTCCAGCACGATTTTTTGCTTTCAGTTATTAACATTATTATTAGTATCATTATTATTATTATTATTATTATTATTACCATTATAATCAAAATTATTTTCTTATTATCATTATTTCATTATTCATTATTCTTTTTTATGGTGGGGCTTCTACTTCTGCTTCTTCTCCTTCACCTTCAGTTTTCTTTCATCTCTTGACTTCGATCAACAAATTGTTTCCGATATCTGAAAATTCTTACATACATCATTAACTTACACTTGAGTCATTGACATATTTATTATTATTATTATTATTAATATTATTATTATTATTATTATTATTATTATTATTATTATTATTATCTTAGAAGTAATTATTATTAATAGCTTTGGGGATTATATATAAAGTGTATATATACATGTACATACTCACACATACATATATGTAACTTTTTTTTCCCTATTACCATTATTCATATTGACATGTTTATAACATGAGAGAGTTCGATATTTCTTGGAGTCTACACATGAGATCAAATATCAAAAAAATAAACATAACGCAAACTACCCAAAGACAATCTCTAGGAATCTTGGATTTCTCTTTTCTGCTGCTGCTGCCTTAATAAGAAAACCACTCATGTTTCACCCAGGTAAATGAATACTATTTTCACACCTGTTGTTCCATTTTCAATTTTATTATTTCTATTTTATATCAGTATTTACATCTCATCCTTTAAAATTGTATAAAAGCTCCTTCTCTTCTCTCTCTCACTTCTCCTTTTCTCTCTCTCTCTCTCTCTCTCTCTCTCTCTCTCTCTCTCGCTCTCCCTCTGCCTTTTTATCTATCGTCTGTCTCTGTCTATTTATCTCTTTTAATTTTGAATCTATTTTTCTTGTTTATGTTTTCCCATAGTCTCATGCTAATACCTTGAGTTTTTGTTGCTGTTACAGCTATTACTCACACCGTTTTTAATGATGCATTTTTTTGTTGTTGTTACTAAATTAATTCCATTGTGGATTAAAAAAACATACGCTGACAACTTTGTATTGGAAGCAGATGATATAATTCTATACATTTAGCACATGGCTGGTACCTACACACACATACATTTATGCACACATTCACTCATACATATGCACACACAGTGAGATATGCATGTGCATGTGTGTTTATGTATGTATGTATGTATTTATATATATATATATATATATATACATACATATATATGCACATGGGTGAGTCTATGTGCATATTTACAAATAAAAGTGCAAGTGTGTGTATATATATATGTGTGTGTGTGTATGTACATGTGTGTGTCTGTGTGTGTGTGTACGTGTGTGTGTACACATATATGTAAATATAAATGCATATATATCGAAGTATATTTATGCATATGTGCATGTGTGGTATATATATATATATATATATATATATATATATATATATATATATACACACACGTGTATGTATACATTCATGTTTACATTTGTTTTATCATGGTAGAATAAGTTTGACAAACATTACACAAACATATTGGGGCATTGTTTTGCAACCAGATGCTCTTTCTTCCACTAACTCTAAGCTGTTTTACTGTTTTTCAAACAAGGGATCTTTTTACTTCATAAATTTTTGAAGGTTCAGTACATACAAACAATTTGTTGACAAGAGAGATGACAATGATGTCACCATTTGTAGCTCAATTATTTCTGGAGTGCAAATGTAAACAAACACACAGACACACATCTGCATGCATGAACAAGCACACACATTTACACTGAGATACATACATCTGTTTGTGTGTGGGTGGGTGGGTGGGTGTGTATGTGAAGGCATGTGACCTACTGCTTAGGGCATTGCACTTGCAACCATAAGATCATAATTCCAACTCCTGGACCAGGCAGGAGTTTGCTCCAGTCCACTTGGTTGTAAATGAGTAATCTTGTGACATTCTGGTGTCCCGCTCTGTGGGTGAGTTGTGATTTCAGTCACTTATATACTGTGGAAAATAGAAAACCAGCCCTATGAGTCCTAACACTTGAGACACAATATAAGTGTATACGTGTGTGTGTGTGTGTGTGTGTGTGTATGCACAGACATGGCTGTGTGGTAAAAAGCTAGCTTCCCAACCACATGGTTCTGGGTTCAGTCCTACTACATGGCACCTTGGACAAGTGTCTTCTACTATAGCCTCAGGCCAACCAAAGCCTTTTGATTGGATTAGGTAGACAGAAACTGAAAGAAGCTCATCGTATATGTATATATATTTGTGTGTATGTGTGTTTCTCCCCCTTCATTGCTTGACAACCGATGTTGGTGTGTTGACATCCCCAAACTTAGTGGTTCGGCAAAAGTGACTGACAGTATAAGTACTAGGCTTACAAAGAATAAGTCCTGTCAGTGCTCCAGCTAAAGGTGGTGCTCCACCATAGCCACAGTCAAATGACTGAAAGAAGTAAAAGAATAAAAGAATATATATATATATATATATAATATATATATATATATATATATATACAATAATATGTTACATTACTCGGTAGTCAAGATAAAACTCTGAGTTTCAGATGCCGAAGTGGAAATCCACAACACCATCTCTTCGGTTATCTGGCTATTTGAAAACGCTATGAAAAAATACCATTAAATAAAGGGAAATTACTGTGTTATAACTCTGCTTGCCTGCGTACTTATACATCGCTCGCATTTTTCGTCATAAAAATTATATAAAAATATAGAAAAAATATATAAAAATATATAAATTCTTCTTGGGACATAACATAGAAAGCATGTTCTATCTGTTTTCTTTAGGGGACCAAAAACGTAACAGAAATTTAGTCACATGTGGGCATGATCCGAAAAGCTCTGTCTTTATATTTAGACATGTAGTAGGGTCTAAGCTGCTTTTCCAGATAAGCCATCTCTCCATGTTGCATAGACCGCACCTTCCGCTGCCGTTGGTATAGGGCTTACATCTGGCCAAAATCTTCCATTGTATGTTATAATCGACACCTTTATCTCTTAAAGACCAAATATGATTAGATAATTGTGTCGCTTTTCTTTTGTTCCAGTGCCTAAAGCTCAAAGTTTGGTTATTGAACCTGGCCTTGAAATTACCCTCTGTAAGGCCCACGTATTTCTTCGTCGAAACGGTGTCTTTAGTGGTTATAGAGTTTACGGTAGCTTCATATATGATGGTCTTGGACATGCAAGCTCCATTTAGCGGGCACAATTCTTTATTCCTGCATGAACAGCTGTTTTCTTGTTGTGTTTTTTGTATGTTATGTTTGATTATGTTTTTAAAATTGGTAGTTGAACTAAAACTAATTTTTAATTGTGTCTATTGAAGAGTTTCCTATAAGTATGGTTAACTGGAAAATGTCTATCTATCAGTGCTAGGAAATATTTACCTATATTGAAGGCCACCTCGGGTGAGTAAGGGGGCGTAAACCAGATGACCTTCCTATTTCTATTATTCCTTTTCCTTACTGTTGGGCTAGTGATAGGTGTATATTTTATTTTTTCGCTAAAACCACTATCTTTTAAAGCCTTATTATAAACTGGGGCAACGCTATTGAAGATGTCCTCATCAGAGGAGAGGCTAGAAATCCTCTTACTAATATTTTTAACTAAATTTTTGAATACTATAGGGAGATGGCATGAACCTACATTAATATAACTTAGTCTATCATTGAGCTTCCTATAAGGCTTATAAATATTCTTATTAAGATCTAAGGAAACGTCTAAGAAATTGACAACCGTCAGGTTAGTATCTATATTTATACTAAGTCCGAAGTATTTCATTATCCAGTTATTCTTGTGACTATGACGAAAGAATGTATCTGGTGGACACGTCTGAAAGGATTGGAGACAAACACTTTCCTCTCTGGTCAATCTCTCATCAACTTCTTCAAGTATCACTTGAAAAGGAAAGTGGGAGTAGAGAGGTAAGTTTTGTCTAGTGAATGTTTAAAAAAAAAGATGGGTGAATGTAGCAAGGATAGCACGTATGAATGATGAAGCCACCTTGAGCATAATCCTATGAACCCGGAAAAATTTAAAGCAGAGGGTTACCTACTTGCAAACAAATGTGGTGTCATGTAACATTATTAACCGAGGTTACCGTGGTCTTTTTTGTAGGCTTTTTTTCCATGGATAAACCTTATCTGCTTCCCCCTTTACACTTTACATCATGACATTTCTGTGATACACATTCCCTATTGATCGTTTTTTTTTCTTTTTCTTTTTTTCTTTCCTCTTTTTTTTCTTTCCCTTTTACGATCCCTTTTGATCGAAAACCTACTCCACTTTTTGTGACTATTGACTTAGTTCATTATAAAGGCCATGTTTGTTTGTGATTTTGTTGCATTTTTGTATCTGATTTGCAAGATTCTTTATGTGAATTCATATGTTGAAACAAATTTTGTTGTCTAGGGGGAGTCATTATGCCAATGTTATTAACACAGATCGACCTTCAACTCTGCTGTGCATGTGCTCTAAGTTTTAACATTCAGGCTCACATCCGTTGTTTACAGCAGTGCTTGGAAGGAACGTGTGTAGCATGTGATTGATGCATTGACCATGATAGAAAGTCGAGTAGAGAATCTGCATCAAATTTTGTCAAAAGCTTGGCAATACCTGCTCAGAGGCCTACACAAAGTTGTAGAAAGTGTACAGAGAGGAGTGTATGAGCTGCATATAAGTGTACAAGTGGTTCAGACATTTCCAAGATGGCCGAAAAAATGTTGATAGTGACAAACATTCTGGGAGACCTACAACCAGCAGAACTGAGAAAAACAATACAGATGTGCATGCAGCTGTGAGGGATAATCCTCGAATCCCCATCCATGAGTTATCAGAGGATGTGCAAATTAATTATGGTTCAGTTCAGTCCATTATCACTGAAGATTTGGGTATGAGACATGTATCAGCCAGTTTTGTGCCAAGACTGCTTTCAGCTGACCAAAATGACACTCAGGTTTCAGTTGCACAAGATCTTGATTGTGTCGAGAATAATGAAAACTTTTTGAAAATGGTAATAAGGGGTGATGAATCATGGGTCTATGGCTATGACCCTGAGACAAAGGCACAGTCAAAGCAATGTGAAGGCATTGTTGACTGTTTTCATCTACAACAAGGGGATTATTCATCATGAGTATGCTCCACCTGGTCAGGCAGTAAACAAAGAGTACTACCATGAGGTTTTGTGGTGTTTGTGGGATGCTATTCATTGGAAAAGGCCACAATTGCATGCATCCAGTGAGTGGCAATTACACCATGACAATGCACCTGCTCATTCAGCACAGCTTGTGCAGCAATTTTTGGTTAGGCATAGCATTCCCTGGGTCTAACAGCCACCATATTCCCCAGATTTCACCCCTTGTGACTTTTTCCTCTTTCCAAAAGTCAAGTCCCACTTGAAAGGAAGAATACTTCCGGATGTCAAGGAAATTAAACTGAATGTGACAAGACAGCTGCTGATTATCCCAGAAAACGAGTTTCAGGGATGCTTCCATCAATGGAAATGGCACTAGATTAAGTGTGTGGCTTCAAAAGGGGACTACTTTGAAGGAGATTAAATACCAAATTGGTGCATGTTGTAGTTTTGTTGTATAGCACTAGTCCAGATACTTATTGATCAGACCTTGTATATGCATTTATGTGTATGTATACATATATATGTATCTGTGTATATATGTATATATGTTTATGTACATATACATATGTATCATCATCATCATCATCATTGTTTAGCGTCCGCTTTCCATGCTGGCATGGGTTGGACAGTGCAACTGGGGTCTGGGAAGCCAGAAGGCTGCACCAGGCCCAGTCTGATCTGGCAATGTTTCTACGGCTGGATGCCCTTCCTAATGCCAACCACTCCATGAGTATAGTGGGTGCTTTTTACATGCCACCGGCACAGGTGCCAGACGAGGCTGGCAAACGGCCACGGTCGGATGGTGCTTTTTACGTGCCGCCGGCACGGAGGCCAGGTGAGGCTGGCAATGGCCATGATCGGATGGTACTTTTTACGTGCCACCGGCACAGAAGCCAGTCTGGGCGGCACTGGCAATGGCCACATTCGGATGGTTCTCTTATGTGCCACCAGCACTGGTATCACAGCTACAATTTCCATTCATGTTGATCGATTTTGATTTTTGATTTTTTAATTTTTTAATTTTCACTTGCCTCAACAGGTCTTCACAAGTAGGGTTTTGTGTCCCAAGGAAAGGTATGCAAAGTGGACTGAGGCTATGGGTGATGGTCTCACTTGACCTGCCGGGTCTTCTCACGCACAGCATACTTCCAAAGGTTTCGGTCTCTAGTCATTTCCTCGGTGAGACCTAAAGTTCGAAGGTCATGCTTCACCACCTCATCCCAGGTTTTCCTGGGTCTGCCTCTTCCACAGGTTCCCTCAACAGCTAGGGTGTGGCACTTTTTCACACAACTATCTTCATCCATTCTTGCCACATGGCCATACCAGCGCAAACGTCTCTCTTGCACACTGCAACTGATGCTTCTTAGGTCCAACTTCTCTCTCAAGGTACTTACACTCTGTCGAGTGTGAACACTGACATTACACATCCATCGGAGCATACTGGCTTCATTTCTTGCGAGCTTACGCATATCCTCAGCAGTCACGGCCCATGTTTCACTGCCATGTAGCATGGCTGTTCATACACAAGCATCATACAGTCTACCTTTTACTCTGAGCGAGAGGCCTTTTGTCCCTAGCAGAGGTAAGAGCTCTCTGAACTTTGCCCAAGCTATTCTTACTCTAGCAGTTACACTTTCAACACACCCGCCCCCGCTACTGACTTGGTCACCTAGGTAATGGAAGCTATCAACTATTTCTAGTTTTTCACCCTGGAATGTGGCGGAAGTTGCTCTCTGTGCATTTTCAGTGTTTATTGCTCCTGAGCATCTGCCACATACAAAAACTATCTTCCTAGTTAGCCTTCCCTTGACGTTGCTGCACCTCTTGTATGTCCATAGCTTACACTTGGTGCATCTTATAGAGTTTCTACCTACACCTTTTCTACAGATCGAGCAAGGCCATCTACTTGAAGGCGTTTGTGACTTGTCTACCTTCCTACTTATTAGGACTTTGGTTTTAGCTAGGTTGACTCTAAGGCCCTTCGATTCTAATCCTTGCTTCAACACCTGAAACTTCTCCTCCAGTTCTGATAGTGACTCAGCAATTAGAGCAAGGTCATCAGCATAGAGGAGCTCCCAGGGGCATCCTGTCTTGAATTCCTCCGTTATTGCCTGGAGGACTACGATAAATAGGAGGGGGCTGAGGGCTGAACCTTGGTGGACCCCTACCTCTACCCGGAATTCATCACTGTACTCGTAGCCAACCCTCACCTTACTAGCAGCGATCCTGTACATGGCCTGCACAGCTCTCACTAACCATTCATCTATCCCTAGTTTCTTCATTGACCACCAGATAAGGGATCGGGGGACCCTGTCAAAGGCTTTCTCCATGTCAACGAAAGCCAGGTACAGGGGCTTATCTTTGGCTAGATATTTCTCCTGCAGCTGTCTTACCAGGAATATGGCATCAGTGGTGCTTTTTCCCTGGCACGAATCCAAACTGCATCTCATCTAAACTAACTCTCTCTCTAATTAGTTGAGCTATGACCCTCTCCGTAACCTTCATTACCTGATCTAACAGTTTGATACCTCTGTAATTATTTGTATCTAGGGCGTCACCTTTACCTTTGTAACAGTTGACTATTATACTGCTACACCAGTCATTGGGTATGACTCCTTCGTGTATTACCTGGTTAACTATACGGGTGACTAGGCTATAGCCGACACTACCAGATATTTTGAGCATCTCTGCAGTAATTCCTGATGGGCCTGGGCTTTCCCTGTCTTAATGCTTCTAATTGCCTTAATTACCAAGGAACTGTCAACTCAGATAGCTGGTCCCTCTGTTGGGTTGACATTCGGCAGACTCTCTTTATCCCATTCATTTTCTTCATTCAGCAACCTTTCATTGTGGCGTCTCCACACCTCTCTCTTTGCATCCTCATTTAGCGCAAGTGAACCATCATCCATGCTAACACATTTCTCTCCTACCACATCACGATTCTCTTTCACACACTGTCTTGCAACGCGATATACCTCAAGTCTTTGGTCCTCAACATTGGCAAATTTTTTCTTATCTGCTTCCTCTCTGGCTAAATAAACCTGTCTCATAGCTTCTCTTTTGGCAGTCTGATACAATTCCCTGCTAACCCCATTTTTCCAATCCTTCCAAGCCTGTCTCTTTTCTCTAATAGCTCTATCTACAACATTGTTCCACCACCACGTTATTCTAGGTCGAGAGGGGACTTTGCACCAGCCACAGATCTGGTCAGTGGCTCTCAGCAGGTTGTCCCTTAGAAACGTCCAGTTGTCTTCTACCCCCTGTGATGCTCTATCCTCTTCTACTTCGTCAAAGGCTTCAAGTAATATGTCCTTAAATCTCTGTCCATTTGCAGGATCTTTAAGCTTCCAGATCCTTCTTCTCCATGTTGGTCGTCTTAT
The DNA here is from genome assembly GCF_006345805.1 of Octopus sinensis. Lineage (NCBI taxonomy): Eukaryota > Metazoa > Mollusca > Cephalopoda > Octopoda > Octopodidae > Octopus > Octopus sinensis. Next base: position 81,247,559 of record NC_043000.1, read on the forward strand.
GGTCGTCCTCTTAGTCCTGATCCTAAAGTCACTAACTACCAGTCTATGTTGTGGGGTACATTCTTCGCCTGGGAAGGTTTTGGCATTTATAAGCAGCCATCTTTCCCTTTTCCTGGCAAGGATGTAGTCAATTTGGCTGGTATGTCGGACCGATCGGTAGGTGACTAGGTGGCTGGTAGGTTTCCTGAAGTTAGTGTTGCAAACCATGAGATCATTTGCGTCGCAGAACTCCAGGAGCCTGGTTCCCTCCTCATTGCGGGAACCATAGCCATAGCCTCCATGTACACCATGGAAGCCCCCAGCATGTTTTCCAACATGCCCATTAAAATCACCAGCCACAAAGAGAAGGTCTCTGTCGTTCCTCAACGAGGTAGTCTGCAGTAAGGCGTCATAGAATTGGTCTTTCTGTCGATCGGGTAGCCCTGGCTGAGGGGGCATAGGCCGATATAATGGTTGCTAATCCATGATGAAGCACTATTCTAATCTTAAGTATTCTGTCACTTACTCTGATTACCTCAAGTACCTTATCTACCCATTTTTCAGCGAGAAGTATACCCACGCCTCCAACCCCGTCAGTGTTTCCTGCCCAGAAAATCTTGTACCTGTGTCCTTTGCCTGTGAGGAACCTAGCAGAACCGTCTCTCCACCTATATATATATATATATATATATATATATATGTGTGTGTGTATGTATGTATGTGTTTCTAGGGGTATATATATATATGTATGTATTTTTCTGAATCTTCAGATTTTTTCAGTATGCTAGGCCACTGGTTTTAAATTGATATTAATCAAATTAATAGTAAATTTTTCACTCTTATTATTCAAATTCATATGTATGTATATGTATATATATATATAAAATATATATATATATAAAATGGGACAAGAACGCAAAACATCCAGACAACTAGGTGATACAAAAGGGACAACAAAACATCCAGATAGATGATACAAAAAAACAAGGATGGGTCATTCGAAGTTTTTTTTTCCTCAGTCAAAAACCAGATCATCCTCGCAATTTCGGCTGATATATTCACACACATGTATACACATTCATATATGCATACTTAAACACACACATACATATAAAGTAGGCATGGCTGTGTGGTAAGCCCAAGGTTATAGTAGAAGACACTTGCCCAAGGTGCTGCACAGTGAAACTAAACACGTCCCACTGTGCAGCACCTTGGGCAAATGTCTTCAACAATAACCTTGAGCTAACCAAAGGCTTGTGAAGAGATTCGGTAGAGGGAAACTGAAAGAAGCCTATCATGTGTGCATGTGTGTATATATATATATATATATATATATATATATATATATATATATATATATATATATATATACATATATATATATATATATATATATATATACATATATATATATATAATATATATATATATATATATATATATATATATATATATATATATATATATATGGTAAGGAGGGGCTTTCTGCCTGTGTTTGTCCCTCACCACCATCTGACAACTAGTGTCCATGTGTTTAAGTCCCTTTAACTTAGTGGTTCAGCAAAAGAGACCAATAGAATAAGTACCCCGCTTAACAAAAATAAGTTTTAGGGCTGATTCATTTGGTTAAAAGTTCTTCAAGGTGGTGCCCCAGCATGGCCATAGTCTAATGAGTGAAACAAGTAAAAACTAAACAACACACACACACATGTGTATAAACATTCATATTTATAGCCATTCACACACATGCACAGATACCCTTTTTAAATGATATAGCTATTTTTAATGCTTTTTATTAGTCTAGTATGATGTTGATGATTGTAATGATAACTACTTTTATTGTTTTAGAATTCTTTATTTATTTACTGTTATTACCAATTTATTCTCTAATATTCTCCATTAGATGATAATGATAAAAATAATAAAATTTGAAAATGACCAACTTACTAATTCTATCTAGTATAGTTCTGTTATTTTTTTTTGTATGTATATTTATAAATTGATCAATTTATTGATATGATTCTTTTAATATCCTTTATGGTCTATTCTTATTTCATCTATTTCACATTCCCCCCCTCTCCTATGGCCCTGATGAACTGTCCCAGTGTAATAGACTTTGACAGGTTTATCACTTTATATATTTTTCATTTAAAAAAATAGCCTTCTCTCTCCTCCTCACTCTCTTTTTCTCCACCCTCCCTTTCTCTTTCTACCCAGAGAACAACTGATCTACCTTCTCCCATGCTAACTTGGTGTGTTCAGTTACCTGCCCAGGCTCTTCAGGCTGACAAAAGCAAACTGTCAAAGTTTATGGTCAAGCCTGTAGCAGTGGAAACCTCCAGTGTTCTCAATCCCCAAACCACATTTCTGCTCACTGCTATCAGGGCAGAGATAGCTAAATACTAGTGCAAACCTCATGACTCAGAGTGGCTGTTCCAGCACATCTCTCACACCTTCCTCAGGGACAACACCTTTTCCATTTTATCTGCTGGAACCATGAGGTGGAAATTGAGAGAATGCAAGAATTTCGTAGCTTACTAGATGAACAATAAACTTTTACAACCCCTCACTCCACTTACTGATCTACCCCATCCTTAACAACACCATTTTGCACTGGCATCCTTGCACTCTACATTCTTTACATACCCATGGATTTCACAGTTTACTGGCCTATCATTTATTAGATAAAGATAAATACTATTAACCACAACCCTGCCACTACACAATATAAATCCTAGATTTCCATAATTTTATTGTACTCAGATGAATTCCAACTGAAACAAAGCATGATAAGCCTTTTATGCACTCTCATTTGACTATACAAATACAAATGTGTATACATGTGTATATGTGTGTGTATATGTATATAAGAAAAGCGTTGAATTTACAGAGTCACTAGAACAGTGGACAGAATGTCTTAACGTATTTATTCCCATTCTTCATTCTTTGAGCTCAACTTTGCCATTAATTTGGGGGGAGTTGATAAATAAAGTACCAATCCATTATGGTGAATTATTGGAACGTTTAGAGCATTGGACAAGAAACCTTGCATTAGCTGTTCCCTCCCTTTACATTCTGAGTTCAAATTGCGCCTCTGTCCACAGATCTCTTTCTGTCAGGAAATGAAATTTTCAGGCCTTGGCTTACAGTGATTGTCTTCATTGTGTGAAGGTGCAACATGTTGCTTCAAGCAACATCTTCATAGGTTTCATAAAATAATTGGTCCTTGCACAAGCAGTATTTTACATTTATGTTATCTGTATATTGGTGGGTGGATGACCTATGGTGCATGGTGGTGGTGGTGGTGGTGGTGATGGTGGTGGTGGTGGGGCATGTGTCTGTGTATCGGGGGTATGATGTGTGTGGAAGTGTATTTATAATGGCATTTCTGTGTATTTGTATGTATATGCACATATGTCTGTCTGTGTGTGTGCATGTGTGCATATATCTATTTGTGTATATGTGTCTCTGTTTATATGTTGGTTTGTGTATACATGTATGTGCATGTATATATATATATATATATATATATATACACACATATGAACTTAATAAACATCATGTACAAGATCCTCAGCTCTTGAGTCACTTTTGTTATTTTTAACCAGTTAAAAATATAAATGTGTGTATGTGTGTATGTGTGTGTGTCTGTGTCTGTGTGCATGTGTCTGTGAAAGCAGGAATTTATTTTGGCAGATAACATGACTGTTTTATTATCCATCCATTGTTTTATCATCATTTTATCAAAATTTCACTGTCTCATATCTGTATCTGCCTATCATCTATTTATCCATTTATTTGTCCATCCGTCCATCCATCCATTCACTCATCCATCCCACTATGTATCTATCTATGATAGATACATAGTGGGGTGTCTGTCTGTCTATCTATCTATATTTATATGCAGACACAAGCACATACATACAAATACATGAATCAAGCAATGTATACATACACCCACGCATGTTTGATATATCCACCACTGTGTGTTTGTCTGTGTGCGTGCTGTAATCTCACATTATTAACAAGCAGTACATACACAAAATGTGTAGGAGTAAATCTGTCTGCCTGTCTGTTTATGTCTCTGTGTATATACAGCAAGTACAGCAGTATGCCCATTGATATATATATATATATATATATATATATATATATACATTTGTTTTTATTCACTTTGCATGCAAAAAGTGCATCAGGCAGGTATGCATGCACATGCTTGCAGGTACATTTTCCTTGTTGCTTCTGTATTTAATAATTGATGATGATTATGATGCTGGTGGTGGTGGTGGTGGTGGTGGTGGTGGTTGTGGTGGTGGTGATGAGGAGGAGGATGACTGCATATGTAAAAATAGATCATGTGTGTATATGCCTATATTTGTATGTGCATATTTATATATATACATATATATATGTTTGTATGTGCATGCATGTTACTGTAGCAAGCAGTGCATTCAAGCATACTTAAATATATGTTGTGTCCCTATTAGTAATTATATGTGTATGTATGTGTGTCTGTGTGTATGTAATATATACATGTGTACATGTTGATTTGTACATGTGTATATGTATCTATAATTCATAATGTACATACAGAGCAAATACCTATCCTGTATTTGGAATCTATACATTGTACATGAACATGTATATATGTATGTATATATACACAAAAATGCATGCATGTATGCACCGCCACCACCACACACACACGCACACACATGCACACTTATATGTGTGTGTCTGAGACAAATTCTTTTTAATCAGATTATAAATTTTCAGCTTGTTAGCTTTTGTTTCGATTGTTACTTGAGATATAAATAACACACAATACTTTCTTGTCCAATAATGAGCCTAAAGTTCTGAAAAATTATAATCATATGTGTATATGCATGTGTGTGTGTGTGTTTGTGTGTGTGTGTGTGTGTGTGTGTGTGTGTGTGTGTGTGTGAGAGAGAGAGAGAGAGAAAGAGACAGAGACAGAGACAGATTCATAGTTAGCTGTTAAAATGGGAAAAAGGATGCCTCGGAGAGAGGTAACTACATGAGTATCAAATTGTTGGATCCTGTCATAAAAGTCTCAGAAAGAGTCACATCTTGATTAGTTAAAGAAAATATTGACTTACATGAGATGCAGATCAGTTTTGAACTGGAAAGAAATACTACTGATGTCATCTTTATAAATGAGTACATGAAGTACATAGTTAAGAGTAAATAGCTATGAAGGACATAGCTATGAGTAAACTGCTGTAACTAACATTCATCTGTATGGAGACAGCATTCAACAGTGTCCCTTGCTTAGTGATATGGTGGGCACTGAGGATGCTGGGAGTAGGTAAATGGCTAGTGAGAGCTGTATAAGCTAAGTACCAGGGTTGTTGTTAACAAGGTATGAGTAATGACCAAAATGATGTATTTAGTGTACAGGGAGTGGTCCATCAGGGCTCAGTGTTCAGTAGCCTTCTATTAATCATAGCCCTCTAGGCCATAAGAGTTTAAGAATGGATGTCTTTGTGTATGTGCATGTACGCCTATAGATATAAGGGTGTTTGTGTATTTGCATACATACATGCCTTTTGTGTGTATCTACATGCATATTTGCTTGTGTAAATATCTGTCACTGTACAACAAGGCTGTATTATGTTGAAGTACAATTCACCCAGTAAGTTTCTATATTGCTTACATCTACACGTTTTCATTCACAAAGTATGGAGCAACCCAAAACTATAAAAATAGACATTTGCCATACAACTGGGCACTCATGGCTGTGAAGAAAACTTTTTAACCATTCATCCATACTGTGTCTACATGCACACAGACACATGAGTGCCAGTAGCAGATGTATCAGTGTGGTTAAGGAATTTGCTTTACCTCTGTGTAGTTCCAGGTTCAGTTTCTCCAATTCTGCCTGAGAATTATGTTAAGGATACAACTTCTATCTAAAGAATGCTCACCCACTTACACATTAATTCAGGAGCAGGTAATTCTGTTGAGTAAACAACTGAAACCCACACCATATAGAGATATGTGCATACACACACACACACACACCACAAACACACACACACACATTTCCCTTAGGCATTATGAGACTAGTAACCTGGCGTAGAACTCAATACATATGCTTCTGAACAAAGCATTATTCAAGTACAGAGCAGTAATAAGAAAATGAAATAACAAAGGAATAATAATTTAGCTTATGAATTTCATTAGCTTACAGTTGTTTCTTGTATAAGATGCCGTAGACCTCATCATTATCATTATCATTCTCAACATCATCATCAGAGCCTTGAATATTCAAGGCTCAGATGTTACTCATACCCTCAAGTATGAGTCACTGCATCTTATAGCAGAAACAGCTGTAAGCTAATGAAGTTCATAACATAATTGTTTATTCCTTTGTCATCTCATTTTCTTATATATATATAGAGGGAGAGAGAGATAAACTGATTGATCAATTGATTTAATATATATTTCTTTATTGCCCACAAGGGGCTAAACATAGAGGGGACAAACAAAGACAGACAAAGGGATTAAGTCGATTACATCGACTCCAGTGTGTAACTGGTACTTAATTTATCGACCCCGAAAGGATGAAAGGCAAAGTCGACCTCAGCGGAATTTGAACTCAGAACGTAATATAAAAGTTATAGTTCCTTCTAGCTTGCATCATTCTTTGTTAGTTTCATGTCTCCGTTCATAGACAGTCTTCATTCAAAGCAGTCTGGTGGATTGAATATTTTCTCACTTCATTTTAGTCATGTAGATTAACTTCTCATTTGTGTTGAATATGAGGTGGTGGTTTACAGACTATCTGCTTGATGTAAAATTTTTTTTTGTTTTACATTTAATCTAATTCAATAAATCTTTGTTAAGTTTATTAAAAGAGTATTTATTTTCATACAAACATTTAGAGATTAACTCTGAGTTCCTGTTTAAAATGTCTTGTTTTGTTGCAGATGAAATTTTTCCCATCATTTATTTGCACAAGGAGTGTACTTGAGGCTGAAGTTCTTTATAGACCAGATGTTATTAAAGATGTCAAAATTATTTTTATCTTTTCATTTCCATATATGATGTGAGAATGTTGTACTGTTTCTTTTGTTTATGTGTCTAAAGATAAACTTAAGGCTAATCTACTTCATACATTTTAGTGTAAGGTTAAGGGAGTCAGTATCTTTTCAGAGACATAAGATTGCCGCATGATGAACTAAAGATTCCGGCTTCACACACACGCACACTCACTTATGCTCACATGCAAGCATACACACACACACATGCATGTATGCACACACACATGCTCACTCTTACACAGATATGCACACACATTAGAAATGAGGTGGATAGCTTGAGAATTCTATGTCTTTTCCTCATGAAAAGTATAACACTCAACAGGCATATAACAGGTGACATCTGATTAAGAGCTATACAGACATATAGATACAAGGTAATATGAAGAAGGAAGGTATAGAAAGCTGAAGGTTTCCTCAGCTATCCTTAATATCAAATACTGATATATATGACTAGAAAAGGGTGAAGATAAAAACCTGTAGCATAGCAAATAATTGGAATTTTCTTCCAAATAATCTGCCTCTTACCACAGAATAGGTCTGTGGGTAGAGCAAGATTTCCTGAGTTACATGCATTGTGGCTTCATTTTTTTATAGAAAAAAATATAATCTATTCTATAAAATAAACAAAACTAATATTAAGGAGTAGGCCAATTAGTTTATTTCTTCTGAATTAAATAGATTTCATTAGTTATTATTTTTGTTTTACATTAAAAATTTATTGTTAAAAAATAAAAATGATAAAATAAGAAATAAAATTGAAAAAGAAATATGAAAAGCAGAAATTTTTCTAAGTTATAAATTGTTCAATTAAATTCTAATTCTATCTGTTGTATGTTATTGTTTTATGTATAATTATTATAATGATTTAGTTGTTCTTCACCACCACCACCACCACCACCTCCACTACCTCCTCCTCATCATCATCATCATTATTGTCTTCATCATCATCATCATTATTATTATTCAGTTTATTGATATTGCTGTTTGATGTGATTTTGAGATTTTTTTCTGTTTTTGAAGTATTTTTAAAAGCAAAAACCACCTACCCAAAACTAATTTGTCAGTTATTGAATTAATTTGAACTGGATTATAATGTTGAAAATTATGTAAATTGAGAAAAATTAGTCAAGCATCACATAACTATGGCCTTAGTTCAAATCCTTCTGAGGTGAAACATGGTTTCATCTCTTTCTGAGTCATTGAAAATAAAGTACCAGTCACCTACTGGTGTCGATTTAACTGTCAGTGTCTTTGTCAAAATTGCTGGCATTGTGCCAATGTTTTTGATTTTCTAATTATTATCCTTATTATTTAGGGTGGTGAATTGGTAGAATTGTTAAAACAAAGGAAAAATGCTTTGTAGTATTCATTCCAGTACTTTTCATCATTGAAAGGAGGCTGAAAGTTGTGAAAAGGGCAAGAGTGGATGACACCTCTCTAAGTGTAGACCTGTGAGTTAGAGAGAAGGAATTGGAAAGGGTACTTGCACTTGGGGTTTCAGGGAAATCTCAGACAGTGGAGTTCCTCAATTATCCTCAGAGACCTTCCTGTATCAGGAGGGCCACATCTCTATCATCCTCCCAGCCCACCTCTTTTTATGCTATGCCTATGTCCCCTCTCTTTCAGTGTATACTATGTATACTTTCTTGCCTTTTTTTATATCATTTCATTATGTAAACCCCAACACTTTATAATTGTCTTTGTATTGTCCTCCTCATCCTTCGCCCTTGTGGCAAATAAATGAAATCATTATTACTATTATTATTTTTTATCACAGGTTTTGTTGGAACTCCTAGAGTCTTGCATGCATAGCGGGCTTGCTACGTGCAGCCTACAGTACCATGCTATCTGTTCTTTTCAGCTATCTAATACTTTCCTGATTATTCTGGCCATGCCAAGGAGGCAAACCTTTTGTAACAGATCTACTGGGTACCCTATTCCAATTACCTTTATATTCCTCTTGATGCTTTCTGATACTGTCCCCAAGGACCCAACAATAATTGGCACTACCTTCACTTTCTTCATTTTCTGTAGCCTATTAGTATGATTATTATTATTAAGGTAGTGAGCTAGCAGAATTGCTAGCACACCAGTCAAAATGCTTAAAGGTATTTCTTCCAACTTTATATTCTCAGTCCAAAATCCACTGAGGTTGACTTTACCTTTCATCCTTACTGGGTTGATAAAAAAAAGACAGTCAACTACTGCTAGCCAACGAACCAATTATTATTTTCTCTAAGAATTTGTCCCCTTTTACCTATGTTAGAAATCAGTATTGGTATTAGCATTTAATTATGACCCTCTGTGCTCTGAAATTCTTTTGCAGTCATCAGTTTTTACCTGATCTATCTTAATAATGCAAATTGCTATTAACCACGAATTTTTACAACTATGTATGTATTGTTAACTGGTTAACAATACATACCAATACATACATTGTTAACTGGTTAAAGTAGATCTGAGTTGACTATATTGTATTGATGAAGTCTCATAATATAGAAACATATCTATAGTTGTTCCACTTGCCTTCTATGATCAAATTTTTCTCTAAGCATGTAAATTAATTTCATAAAATTTATGCTTAATTTCTTGAAATTGTTTCCCCCTTTGTCTTTCTAACATTTATCTTGAGGTTCTTGTTTTCTTTTTCCAACTAATTGGAAAATTCCAGTGAAGTGAAATTTTTTCTTTATTTTTTGTTGCATATGTAATTCAGTACATTGCCATCCTGCTGACATACATGTAGCATTGTCTTGTAACAATAGTTGTATCATTTTTTTCTGCACTGGTTTAGGCAGAGGAGGGAGGGATAGCAATCATGATCTTCAAAGGGTTTCTAAGATTAGTGGGGAAGAAAGGCCAATAGAAACCACAATCTATGGGTTACTGTATTAGGAAACTGTAGCACATTATGATACCAGGTTATTCATAAATCTAAGACCTGATTTGAATGTCTGCAACAGAATGGATTTCACCATGATCATCATCATCATTTAACGTCCACCTTCCATGCTGGCATGGATTAAACAGTTTGACTAGAATTGGTAAGCTGGAGAGCTGCATTCAGTTCCAATCTGATTTGGCTTGGTTTCTATGGCTGGATGCCCTTCCTAATGCCAACCACTTCAAGAGTGTAATGAGTACTTTTTACATGCCACTGGCATGAGTACTTTTTACATGCCACTGGCATGAGTACTTTTTATGTGCCACCAGCATGGGTCCCATTTACATGACACTGACAATGGCCATGACTACGATTTGTGATGGACCCTAAAAATCAGGTGAGAGTGTTAAACCAGGTGATATATTAAATCTAGCACCTAAAAGAAATTTAAATCTGTATGTTCTAAAAATTATTGTATCTTGTGATGACTGTATCCTGAAAAATTTGTGGTTTCAATTGAAATACGTGTGATGGCTGGGAGAAACTGAGGATATTACATAAAAGCTGTGAAATCACTAAGAAATTCTGATATGAAATTTAACTTTTGTTATCATATAAAAACTGATGTATCAGCTAAAATCTGTAAGAGATAAAATATGTTGCAACATGTAAAAAATATATTAAATATATCACTTTTCATAAATGTAAGCATAGCTGTGTGATAAAAAGTTTGCTTTCCAGCCACATGGTTTGGGGTTCAGACCCACTGCATAGCACCTTGGGCAAATGTCTCCTATTATAGCCCTGGGCCAACCAAAGCCTTGATTTGGTAGACAGGAACTGAAGGAAACTTGCCAGATGTGTGTGTGTGTTTTGTGTTTGTCCCCCAACATTGCTTGACAACCTGTATTGGCTTGTTTACATCCTCATAACTTAGTGGTTTGACAAAAGCAATAGAATAAGTAGCAGGCTTCAAAAAAATACTGGGGTCGATTCATTCAACTGAAACCCTTGAAGATAGTGCCTCAAGCATGGCCACAATCCAATAACTAAAGCAAGTAAAACACAAAAGTTAACTAAAACTACGATACCATATGAGATGAGATATATGCTACCATGTAAAAGCTATGATATAAAGTAAAAGTTTGTAATATGACATTAAACTATAGTTATATGGAAAAATATATCAGATATAATAATGATATCACATAAGCTAACCTCTATAGTATTATGTAAGAATTGTGATATAAAGTAAAATGCTGTACTATGAGTATAAAAATATTTGATATGAAGTAAAAATTATGATAGGTAAAAGCTGTAGTATTAGTATAAAAACTATGATACTAGTTAAAAACAGAGAACAAAAAACAACTATGATATCATTTAAGAGAAAACCTTGCTTGTGATGCCAGACCAGTTTTGGTCAATATGTTTAATATTCATAGCTTAGATTAAGCAAATGAAATTTCAGTGATGTCACATGAAAGAATTCTAAGCTTTTAAGTCATATACCTTTCAAAGCATCATGTCCTGAAATCAACAGGTTTTATAACATTGGCCAGTTTAGTCTTTTAATCTCAAAGAAAGTTCTCTTTTTTCTTTTTACCTTTTAACAATAAAAATAATAGTGAAAGGAATATAATTTAAAATATAATAGGGTAAATTAAAAGAAAATAAGATATAGCTTGCTGTTTGGAAGAAAGAATAAAAGCAAATATATTTGCCACCCATCAAAGAGGGAAAGGAAAAGGAAGTGAAGGGGAAGAAAGTGTGACGGGACAGGTTCTCTTTATATCTGCATTGTATCAGCTATAGAAACAAATTGAAAATAGTAAGAGATTTATGCACATGTATGCATTTCTACACATGGATACATACATACAATGTGTGTGTGTGTGTGGGTGTTTATATATATATATATATATATGTAGGAATGACAGGCCTGGGTGTAGTACATAACGAAAACAGACATGATATGGATAAGATAAGAAAAAAATTATGCAAAATATTTATCCAATAAAAATCTATGACCCACAGCAAATAAGTCAATTTCTAAATATTAGCATGAACCTTAGTACAGCCAAATTTAAACCTTACCACAAATCAAATGAGGATAACTCATGCTTCGACATAGGCTTCAACCACCCTCCATCAATCATAAAATAATTAGTTTAATTAGTTAATTTCATATATATATATATATATATATATATATATATATGATGTATGTATATGTGTGTGCATTTTTTTTTTTTTTTGCATGGAATTAAGTACCCTGACCTTCTAATATGCTGCAAATCCCTTATTTTGGTTCGGAAAAATGGAGGTTAGGGCGAGGTGGGACCTCCATCCCAGAATCATTGGAATTTTTTTTTTTTTTAATGAACTCCTGTGACCTCCTAATATGCTACAAAACCCTTTTTGGGGTCTGAAAAATGGGGTGGGGTGAAGTAGAAGCCTCAGAAATTTCACCCGCCACACCCATTGATCTTTTCACCCATGCAATTTTCACTAAGGAAAAAATAAAAATCAGATTTTTTTTTGTATGGAATCAACTACCCTGATCTCCTAATATGCTGCAAATCCCTTATTTTCTATATAGGCACGGTTGTGGGTGTGTGGTAAGAAGGTTGCTTCACAACCACATGGTTTCAAGTTCAATCCCATCATGTGGAACCTTAGGCAAGTGTCTTCTAATACATCCTTGGGCTGACCAAAGCCTGGCGAATGGATTTGGTAGACAGAAAATGAAAGAAGCCTGTCATATATATATTTATATATATATATATATATATATATATATATATATATATATAATATATATATATATACCTACGTGTGTGTGTCTGTGTTTGTCCCCCCACATCACTTGACAATCGGTGCTGGTGTGTTTATGTTCCTATAACTTAGCAGTTTCACAAAAGAGACAGATAGAATAAGTACTAGGCTTAAGAAAAAAGTCCTAGGGTTGATTTGTTCGACTAAAAGACTCCTTCAAAGCAGTGCTTCAGCATGGTTGCAGTCTAATGACTGAAACAAGTAAAAGAATATATACACAGAGAGAGATAGAGAGATAGAGAGAGAGATATTACTATCTATTCCCATATACTGATATGGGTTAAATACGTCTCACAGCTTCTTACATTCTGGCATGCATAGCAATAAGAAAAGTAAGCCACATTTGTTGCTGTGTATGTTATGTTGATTTTGGCTAGATGCCCCTCCTATCACCAATTATCTATCTATCTATCTATCTATCTATCTATCTATCTATCTATCTATCTATCTATCTATCTATCTATCTATCTATCTATCTGTCTGTCTGTCTGTGTGTGTGTGTGTGTGCATAAAACAAAGTGCTAATTTATTTGCAGTGCTCCTATGAAATTATATATATATATAAAAAGGAAGCTACACACAATATGTTGACTATGCATATATTTAATTTCACTTTGAACATGTAATCTTCTCTTTGATCTTCTCCCTCAACCAAGAAGCTGCTGTGGTTTATCAACAGGTGGTGTTTTCTTTAGAAATATTTACTCATTAGACTAGGACATCAGCAACTCATAGGAGCTCTGCTTTTTACTTGCAGAGTATAAAAGTGTATTCTTTATATTCATACGAAATGCTGCTTGTTTCAATTTCCATAAAACCTCTTTTTCTTTTTCTTTAACCTCTTCAGAGTCTTTATGATAGTTGAGATAAATTATATTTTCTAAGATTAAACTGAATAAATATTTTAATTAAATTGATTTTGGGCTGCAGTACTCAACTTTGTCTGGATTTCATCATCATCATCATCATCGTTTAATTTCTGCTTTCCATGCTAGCATGGGTTGAACGATTTGACTGAGGATTGGCGAACCAGATGGCTGCATCAGGCTCCAATCTTGATCCAGCAGAGTTTCTACAGCTGGATGCCCTTCCTAACGCCAACCACTCTGAGAGTGTAGTGGATGCTTTTAAATGCCACTGGCACAAGGGCCAGTCAGGCGGTACTGGCAATGGCCACACTCAAATGGTGTTTTTTTTACATGCCTCCTGCACAGGAGCCAGTCCAGCAGCACTGGCAACGACCTTGCTCAAATGTTTTTTCTCGTACCATCGGCATAAGTGCCAGTAAGGTAACATTGGTAATGGTCACACTCAAATGGTGTTTTTTACATGCCACTTTGTCTGGATTTATTATTACCTAAAATCTTGGCAGCAAACTGGCAGAAGTGTTTGCACATGAGACAAACTGCTTAGCAGCATTTCTTCCAACTCATTATGCTCTGAGTTGAAATTCCACCAAGTTTGATTTTACCTTTCATCTTTTCAGAATCAATGAAATAAGTACCTGTTGAGCACTGGAATCAATGCGATCAACTTGCCCCTTCCCTCCAAAATTAGAAAAGATAATCATTATCAATTTGAATATAATCACATGAATTCACTTCCTTTTAGTTTAATTGATTTAAAATGATGCTGTCAATAAATTTCAAAATTAATTGACTTAAAAAGATGTTAGTCTGGTATTGTTGATGTTTTCAGAATTATTTCATCCAAGCAATTCAAAAGATGGTACTAGTTGAACTTTATGTAATCTTTTATTTGATAGACTCTCCAGGAAGAAGATACAAAATCTTAAAATTTATCTAATTTAGTATTCTATTTATTAGTTTCATTTTTAATTTTCACAGTAAGGTGGTGTTTGTTTTCGTTGGTTGGGATTTTGCCATTCACAATTCTGTTTTCTTTTCAAAAATTATCAAAAAGAAAGTTGCAAATTTTACATTAGTGCACATCTTTAAAAAGATGTGCACCACTTTGCATTGGTGCACAACTTTGAAAATATGTGCACCTATGCAAAGTTTCAGCCCTCTAGTTATAAAACTGAACTGCAAACTAAAACCTTTGTACATACATTGCCTTTTTTTTATATATTAATGTATATTTATATATTAGCTGTAAAGCTATGTAAGTGGCTTTAATACTAATAAAATAGTTTGGTAAATGCCTTGCATGAAATTTTCTTCTCTCAAGTCACTTAGTTAATGAATATGTATGCTCCACTTTGCCTGTTGAATTCTATTTCTCTTGTTTGTCTCACCAAACCAGTGTGTGTGTGCGTGTGTGTGTGTGTATGTGTGTGTGTGTGTGTGTGTATGTGTGTGTGTGTGCATGTGTGTGCATGCACAAGGTACTTTCCGTAAGATGCTTGCTGAATAGAGACAAAGTAGGACAGTGAGGACTTCAACCTTGCTGAAGACACAACAGCCTCCCTAATGCTGAGGCTATGATAAAATATATCTCATGTCCACTATTACTTAGCTGGCAATGGAAAGGGTATACAACCATAGAAACACACAACAAAAATGGAGCATACACATGAAACATTTTTGACAGAAATAGGAGAAGAGAAACCCAACATAACTAATATGGTTTGTGATAACTCGTGTCCAATCCATGTAGCACCAAACAAGAAGCCAACATAAAATGATGGTGGTAAAGATGGTTCACATTACTAAATAATACTTTGAATGAAACTTATGTGATATACAGTTTAACTATTTCATTGCTTGGAGTTTCTTCCTATCATGAAGGAGCCCAGCAATTTCCTTAAATAGATCAGTTTTTCTCCACTTAGGGAGTCTAGCTTTTGTTTGAACCAGGAAGCTATTTGCTCGCTTTCTCCATGTTATGACACAATGAAATTCCTCACCTCTGCTATCAGCTCTAACTGCATTTAATGTCGGCATCAACATCATAATTCATCCTCATGAAGTGAATATGACTTAGCGTTCCTACAGAAACCTTCATATACCCTATACAATGTTTAATGTTTCACATTCATGTTGAATTATGCAGCAATCTTACATTCTCTTCATAGAACACTTGCAATGTATGTATTACCAGTTCTTTTGGTAGAGTAGATTTTTGCTATTCTTGTTTATGTCTCCTCACAGACGTGTACATTCTAACAAGTCGCTTCTTAAATTTCGCATCTCTCTTGTTCAATAAACACTGAGTTAAACTTTCAAAGCTGTATATTTTCTCCTTTTGATTTTTAATTTTTATTTTGGTGGGTTACCAAACTATCAGTTTGGTCTCCTGGCTAAAACAGTAATGACAAATTTTGCTTGACATTTTATAAGTGTGAAAGGGATTAAAATTTCAATATTCCATATCAAAGGTTCCAACAAGAATAAGCAAAAAATCAGAGCTTGAGACAAGAAGACACTTTCAACCCATCAGAATTCTGTTTACATAATCAGTTTGATCAGTCACCTATCTCTGTCAATTGAGTAAAGTGTCATCCAAACTGATGTTTATTGGTAATTAAACTTATTTGGCAACACTTGTGTGTATTTATCAGCTTTGTTTTTGTTGGTAGGAATTATCTACAATTTTTCCTGTGAACGTGAAGACATACAGAAGTATGCTAAAGATTGGACATAATCTCTTGTGGGCAAGAAATGTAAAATAAAGTTTATTATAAACAACACAAACACTTCATAATTTAATAGCTTTCAATGTGATAACTGTTAAACAGAAATTATTCTTATTTAATGAAAATTTAATAAAATCTAATCATAAGTTAGAGAAATTATGCTAAATACAGCTAAATTGAAAACTTTTTTCCCTTTGCCATATCAGCAATTCTGGAAACGTTTGGGTGCAAATTTTATATGAGTAGAAGCTTTTTTTAACAATTTTTATCCTGAAAATCACCTGCGTAAATTACACAGGTGTGCAAATTCCATAGGTTTTTACAGTATGTATGTATATGTGTGGTGAGCCCTAGGAATGGTATAGACTGTTATGTCATTTGACAGATATTCTACAGCTGGATGTCCCTCTAGCAACTTTCACCTGTTTTCAAGTAAGATGATATTCTTCAATGGCTTGACATGTTTTTACTGAGGGCTGGAAACAATCGGCAATGCTTATATGATGCTGATGCTCATTTTCAACGATTGTGTGACATCAAAACAAAGAGACACAAACACATGCACTCACATCATCATCATCATCATCATATCATTACCACTATCATCATCATTATCATTTAAAATCCTTTTCCCGTGCTGACATGGGTTGAACAGTTTGAGAGGAGCTGGTAAACCAGGGGACTGTGCCAAACACCACTGCCTACTTTGGCATGGTTATTTTAGGTTGCATGCCCTTCCTAACACCAACCACTTTACTGAGAAAATATTCCTTGTTGGGAATATTTCTTTATAGAAAAAGTATATTCCTAGTGAGGAAAATATTCCTTGTTTCTATTAGAATGGATATGTATGGTCTGATTTGATTACCTAATGGGCTTCTTTTATTCTCTAACTCCCAAAATCAATTTGCAAAGCTTTGGTTAGCACAAGGCTATAAAAGAAGGCACCTGAACTAAGAGCCCTACACTGGGTTGCAAAGCGAACTCCTTAACAACACAACCATGTATACACTTATATGTCATCATCACCATTGTTTAACATCCGTTTTCCATGCAGGCATGAGTTGGGTGGTTTGACAGGTGCTGGCTAGCCGGGGAGCTGTGCAGGCTCCAGTTGTCTGTTTTGGCATGATTTCTATGGCTTGATGCCTTTCCTAGCACCAACCACTTTACAGAGTGTGTTGGGAGCTTTTTACACTGCACTGGTATGGGGTGCGTTTACATAGCACCAGCACAAGTGTACTTTATGTGGCACCAGCATGTGTACATTTTACGTGGCACCAGCATCTGCAAGCCAAATACCTTTCAGCTGGGAGAGGAAGTGGAAACATGTCTGTAAAGGACACGCCTACATGTATGGATGGCTACAATTTTGCTTAGCTTGACATGTCTTCTCAAGTACAGCAAATTGCCTCAAGTCCCAATCTCTTGCCATCTCCTCAGTGAGGTCCAGTGTCTGAAGATACTTTCTCACCACTTTGTCCTATGTCTTCCTGGGTCTACCCCTTCCACAGGTTCCTTCCACAATTAGAGACTGGCACTTCTTTATGCAGCTATCCTCATCCATACACATCACATGACCATACCAGTGCAGTTTTCTCACTTACATGCAATATCTGATGCCTCTTATACCCAGCTTCCTCTTAAATCATTTATACTCTATCATATATGCACACTGACATTATACATACATACACACTCAAGCACACACACACACACTCTTCTATAGATGCATTATGAATACATATTTAACAAGCCCACACATACACAAACCTTTTCTCTCTTTCAATCACAGTCTCTCCTCACTCCCTTTTCCCATCTTTTTGTCACTCACTGAAACTTTCTCTAATGATCCACTTCCATACACACACACACACACACCACACACACACACACACTTGAGTGGCTGCTCTGTTGCTTCTACTAAATACAGGTAATCTAAGTCATACAGACAAAAGAAATTCGTTCCACTTGACCTGGTTTTTCCTCACCATATTCCTTGATCAGGAGGAAAATGGTTGTAAAATTTGGCTGCTGTGCCATATAGAATTTGGCTGCTTCTCTAACTATAAATATATCAGGAACACCAGCTGTAAAACTAATCACAAGCTGAAAATCAATCACTTCATCTCTGTAATCTCTATACATTCTAAAGCTTCAGCATGCATGACAAAATCCCGTCTTCCTTTCATTCTTTCTCACATTTTCCTCTTTCCAATCCTCCCCCTCCTCCCCTATCTTTTCCTCCTCTTTCTCTCTTCCTTCTTCTCTCCTCCTCTTTCTCTCCCCTTCCCCTTCTTTTTCTTCTCCTCCTCCTCCTCCTCTTAATAATCAATAGTCATTTCACTGACTTCTAATAGTCGTAAGTACATCATGCCACTCCAGCACCGTACCAGAGCCAACATATCACCACTCTACTGCATCACTTGCACCACCATTCCATCACTTCACCACCACCATCACCAATCAACCACAGCTATACCACTCCATCACCACACCTCCATACCATCACCATTCTACCTCTCTATCACCACCTTATTCTACCACCACTCCCAATCCATCACACCATTACTCCACCACAAACACACTACTGCCACCATACCATACAACCATCACCACTACCACTCTCTCATCTTAACAATGCTGTAGGTCAGAGTTTCTTTACGCTGTTGGTTACTACTCCACGTTCTACACTGTTGCTATTTACAAATTTAAAGTAGGATGGTGAGTTAGCAACAGTTGGCAGACATCCTTTCATTAAAATCACCGTATGCTGTTTCAAACTCCAGTATTCTAATTTCCAAACATTCTCTCACCATTCATCTGTTTCTTCTACAATCTCATGTTGATAAGTACCAGTAGTATACTAGGGTCAGAGGGTAGTGGTGGTGGTGGTGGTGGTGGTGGTGGTGGTGAATAGAATGTTTTGCTTGAATGACTTCACCACTTCGAGATGTGAATTGCATACCAGGTGCCTGGTCTGATATTTTGATTCCCCTTTTGTGTTTCTGTTATCACTAACATGAATACCAGTAGGATATTGTGGGTCTGATAATGTTGCAAAAAGAGAAGAATTCAGTTGATTAGACTCACACATCTAGGAGATGTTGGTTCCAAACAAAAGAAGGAAAGGTGACTTATAAAAGGCACCTGTGCCACTGACATATGAAAAGCACTGTGAAATACTTGGCATATCAAAAGGCATCTAGCCATAGAAGCCAAGTCAAAACAGACTGGAGCCTTTTGTGAATAAACTTTGGTGGAATGAAAACCTATTGGAAGGATCTCCTTATATCCATGGATTGCAGACTTTGCCTGCTCTTGCTAGCCAAAGGAAGTGGCTGGGTAATCTTCACAATAAATTCTTCCAGTTTCCGGGTACATCTTGCATGTGATAACATTTTTTTTTTCCTGCAAAATTTCACTAATCAGCAATGTTTGGGCATAAGATGTGTACAGAATGGCTTCAAACACACTGCATGCATCACAGAGAGGCCCAATTGATGGCACTTCTTTGCCTGTAGAGTTTGTTTCAAGCCAATAATGCCTCTTTTTGTAGCACTGTCAGACCAGGCATTTCTGGAAATTATCCATAGTCCCTGGGCTGAAAATCTTCCATACCACATAAATCAGCTGATTCTCACTGACACCCAGTTACCCTTATGGTGCTGTTCATTCTCAATGCTATTCCACTATAGAAGGCTAATAGGAAAGTTCCATAAGGTATAGTGTCTGAATGGTTGAGGCCTGTGATCTTTGCTTAACCCAGTCCTGCTCTTTGCTTAACCCAGAACTGCACTTCTACTAAAGAGAAGAACTGTGGGAAAATGTAATACCACGGTGAAATTTTGCATTGAATGTTTCCAAAAGTCACATAGATTCGGATCTGGTGAGCTAGAAGGCCAGACTTTTATAGACACAAAGAGTTGATGTTTCTTCTTCAAATAATCCTGTACACACTGCAAATTGTGTGCTGGTGCTGAGTCCTGAATATAATTTCATTTGGATCATATTGTTTAGGAATACTCGGTATCAGAACTCTAAGAAGAATGTATAAATATACAGCAGCTGTGTTGTTGTTTTTACCAAATTCTATAAAATGATGTGACATCACAATTCCATCACTTTCAATGGCTCCAAACACCATTACTTTGCATGACTAGAAGGAATTTGAAAGATTTGAAAGTAATTACCCTGTCATTGTAATGATTGATGCATTAGTTGTTTACAAATTTATTTTCATTTGTTTCAGATAGTTGGGCAGCTCTTGGGCTCTCACAGCTTTGATAGCTTTAGAACAGGCTGTGAAAACACTTCAATGTCTGCAAACATGATTTCATACCTAGGTTCATTTTAATGAGATGAACTATCACTCTCCTCCTCACACCATGGTTTATGCAAGCTTGGCCATGCTGCTGCATTTATTTTTGCTGCAGTAGATCATTTTAAACCAGCCAGAAAAGTACAGGTATGCTTACAATTGCTGTGATTACCATGAAATAAATGGAGGACATCTCTAGGATTAAGCACAACCTGAGTATGACAAACTGTATTGCTTATAAGATCACAAAACCTGTGTTGAGTTTGGCTTATTTCAGCAATAACATTATTACAATGATTCCATAACTAATAAAATTTATCACCAAATGTGACTAAAAAAAACTCGAAATATTTTATCTTAATTTTTGAAACATATTCACTTATAACATTTTAAAGTCAGTCCCAGTTTATCTGTCCAAACCTGTATACATTTTCACTTTATTCAAACCATAATAAAGAAGCAGATCTCCAAACTGCATATCTTGAAATTTCTCCTCTCTTATTTATTGTTACAATTTCTCTACCAGCAAGTCTATTGAATTGCATATCACTTTACCCAAAAATATTGTTTATGAAAATGATACTGTATCTATAACATATCTTACCTTCAAGACATACACAATTTCTATTATTTGTTTTCTTACTTGGAGCCAGTTCCTATGCACCTAGTACACTTTGGAGAGTTTACTAGATACATTGATACATGTGTGTATCTATACATAATTATATACAAAAATATACTGACATGCACACACAACACACATATATATATATGCATCTGTTATCGTAAGTATGATTATAAGGTGAAGCAGATTACTTTACAGTCACATGTTTTACATGAAAACTTGAGCAGGCATCTCCAATATTCATGGGCTATGAGTGAAATTTGGTTGAGGTAAACTGTATGGAAATCTTCATCATGTATGGGTTTGTATGTATATACATATATATATGTATGTATTATGTATGTATGTCTGCCTGTATACACATACACGTGCACGCACACACACACACACATACACATAAATCTTAGTAACAAACTGAAAGACTGTGTACTATACATCACTTGGAAACAATTTCTTTAATAGATCTTTCACTTGAACCTCAGATATTATGCTGCGAGATAATTTTATATAACACATACACACAAAACACACACATACATGTGTATGTATATATATATATATATATATATATATATATAATATATATATATATTATATATATATATATATATATATATGTATATATAGTCTGCAAAAAACATAAATCTGAAAGAAGCACACTCTAAGATGTAGAGCTGTATATATTAAAAATGAGAACGACCGAATACCAGATTATAGGATTACCTTAGGTTTCCCAATCATAAAAGGTTTAGCTTTATGGCATATAATCAGATCCCAAAATCTGTTGGCCCAAGATCTCTTAAAAATATGGAGGAGGAAATGCCTCACTACTCAAAGGTAACAATTGGGGATTATCCCCCTATGCTATTGACTACTGACTACAGGCCCCTACATCAACAGGATGAAGCATTGCAAGTTATGCATAACAGAATGTGCAAGAATCCTAAAGGACTCACTCAAACCAGGAAACATCCTTAACTCCAGAACAGAGATTTCCAGGCCATGTTTACATTTCAGGAGGTTATTTTTAAGAGATCTTGGGCCAACAGGTTTTTGGGATCTAACGATATGTCAAAAAGCTAAGCCCTTTATGGACGGGAAAACCCAAGGTAATCCCATAAACCTGCCTTCCCCATTGTTAATATATATATATATATATATATATATATATATATATGTATGTATATATATATATATATATTTGTTTCTTTGCATTACATATTTATATCTTTTGTCTCAGTTTACTTTTGAGCACTTCTAAGCCCAAACCTCTACATTGTGAGGGAATTTCTAATCAATCTTCTTTCTCAGAACAATTATATATATATATATATATATATATATATATATATATATATATATATATTTATATATTTATACACATATGCAAGTGTGTGTGTGCATACATACACATACATGTATTACATAATCTATGTATAGATTTTAATGAATACTGTATGTACAGACAGATGTAAACATTTTGTATTTATATACAATAGCATTCTGTACAGAAAAGAAGACAGATATTGCAAATAAAGATAAGGTGTTTACATCTGTCCATAGATATAATGTTGGCTAAATTCTATAGACATGCTAGCAGCTAAGCCCTGTTTCACTCGGTCAGTTTGGATGATGTGGCTGTAAAACCTGCTCTGTGTAAGCATTCGACTTGTTTGGGCATGCTTACATTAAACCATTTTAGAATGACTTTTGTCTGCCAAAACGCTAAAAATAACTGACCAACAAAAAGAAAAATGCCAACCAAGATCCAACCAAATCAAAAAATAAACCCAAATACTAAGCAAACAAAGATGAACCATCCCACTTCCATTGCACATGCACACACACACATTCACATACCCGCCTTTTATATAAAATGATAAGCATCGCTCTTTTCAAGCCTAGCCAGGCTCATGGGCCCAGTTTCCTGGTTTCTGTGGTGTATGTGTTCCCCCCAGCTGGACGGGACACCAGTCCATTGCAGCATTACTCAAGAAACAGGAAGAGAGAGTGAGAGAAAGTTGTGATGAAAGAGTACAACAGGGGTTGCCACCACCCCCTGCTGGAGCCTCATGGAGCTTTTAGGTGTTTTCGCTCAATAAACACACACAACGCCCGGTCTGGGAATAGAAACCACAATCCTCTGACCGCGAGTCCGCTGCCCTAACTACTAGGCCATTGCACCTCCTGCCTTTTATATACACACACACATAATCACAGAGTTGAAATGCTCACCTCTTCCTTCCTTATTCATCTATCACCCTTTCCTTTCTCGTTCATAAACACAAGAGTATTATTATAGTAGTTTATCTTGGTAACCATGCGAGCTATGAAAAAATACAAAGCCCAGCATCACCACCGGATCATTCTACACATCTGTGTAATTTTTTTGTAAAATTCCACCCAGCTGTTTGACTGTGAATCTCAAGACAATAAAGAATTGCCCATGTCAAATTTATATGTATAGATTAGATATATTCTCTAGCACAGTATACCATTAAACAAAAACACTGTTAATGCAACAGCATTGCATGGACCTTTATCTTTTATTCTTTACTTGCTTTTTCTCATTGGACTATGGCCATGTTGGGGTACTGCCTTGAAGGGTTTAAATGAACAAATTCCCCTCAGTACTTATTTTTAAGCTTGGTACTTATTCTATTGGTCTTTTTACTAAATTAAGGGACATAAACACACCAACATTGGATGTCAAGCAGTGGGCAGGGCGACAAACTCACACACACACATGTGCAGACGCGCATGCACACACAGATATAAATACACAATGGACTTCATTCAGTTTCCTTCTACGAAATCCACTCTCAGTGCTTTGGTTAGCCTGGGGCTTTAATAGAAGGCATTTGCTCAAGGTTCCATGCAGTGGGACTGAACTCAGAACTACACAGTTGGGAAGGAAACTTCTTACCACACAGCCATGCCTGCATCCATATATGTATGTATGTATGTATGTATATATGTATGTATGTAAGTATGTATGTATGTATGTATGTATATGTGTTTGTGTGTGTGTGTATATATATATAAAATTTAATAAGGGTAGAAATTGATATTAGTCAATTAAAACCAGTGGCCCAGCATATTAAAAAGAATCCAAAGATTAAAATATTTTTACATACAAAATTTAAAGGACTGAACACGAAAAGTGGACAGTCAACATGCTAGATATAGACGTCAAATCGCTACTTTCCACAAAGAGTGTGTATATATATATATTGTACATGTAAATGTCTGTCTTAGCAATATTGTATGAAACTTACCATACTAATGTAATAATTATACACTAGTGGTTATGGTGATACTTGGCACGAGTGGTGTGGAGGTGTTTGCAAAGACAGTGGTGTGGAGGTGTTTGCAAAGACAGTGGTGGTTGGTAGAGAATGTCAAGTAAATGCTGAAAAGGCAAGGATTGTTTTGCTTTACATTACATTTCCTTGTTGTACTTCTGGTCTGTTGAACCATTAATGATGTTGATATCATTGCTGCTGCTGCAGATGATGATGGTAGTGGTGGTGTTTACTAAAGATTGTTGTTACTAATAGCATTTCTTCTTCTTCTTCTTCTTCTTCTTCTTCTTCTTCTCTTCTTCTTCTTCTTATTATTATTATTATTATTATATTATTATTATTATTATTATTATTATCATCATAGTTGTTATCATAATGGAGTGAACACTGTCCAGCAATAACAACGTCAACAACAACAACAACAACAGCAACAACAACAATAATAAAAATAATAATAATAATAATAATAATAATATTCTTTACTAATATCATTATAATACTTATCATTATTGTTGTTGTTGTTGTTAGTAGTAGTAGTAGTAGTAGTAGTAGTAGTAGTAGTAGTAGTAGTAGTAGTAGTAGTAGTAGTAGTATCATTATCATCATCATTATAGTTATTATTTTTCTTCCAATCTGATGACTGTATGCACTCCAACATACTGTCTTTACCATCACTACCATCAGCACCATTACCTATGTTCTGTCTGCATGAAGAGATATCTTCCAAGAATATTTTTTAAAGTCTCTTTTGTTCTTTTATTATTCATTTATTGATACATTCTATCTCCATTGGTTGTTAGATGGGGGTTTTTCTTCTCTTATTTGTTTTCTCCCTTTCACCCTCTCCCTACTGCCCAACCCAAAACGGAATTTGGAACATTCCTGTCTATTTTCATACTTCTTGAAATAGTTATTACTGTTCCGTCAAGAGGAGAGATAACAGTCGAATCAATATGTGCATTAGCGATAAACATGAAGATAATTCCATCCTTTTGTTAGCTGTATCTCTGATATTACCTGAATGTCATAAGAAGGAGATAGAGAGGGAGAGAGAGAGAGAGAGAGAGAGAGAGAGAGAGAGAGAGAGCAAAGGAAGGAGGGAGAGAAGAAGAGACAGACAGATGGACAGAAGGAGAGAAGGAGAGAGAGAGATAGAGGTGTAGGAAGTTATGTAAAGTTCCCTACAATTATGATTGCTTCTTCAGTTTCTTTAAGTTTCACTTTCACATTTGGTGGGAGAAGGTTACATTGTCTTCCTTCATGTTTGGTGACATTGTTTAGTGATACTTATGAAACTGTGTGTATTATATATTCACACACACACACACAGAGGATATATATATATATATATATATATATATATATATATATATATAATATATATATATATATATATATGTGTGTGTGTGTGTGTATATATATATATATATATATGTGTGTGTGTATATATATATATATAATATATATATATATATATATATCAGATTTAAGGAATAATATAAAACATAGAAAGTATATAGTTCCATGAAACTAATTTTGTTTTATTCAATGTGGATATAAGCTTGTAGTTGAACCTTGTTATAATTGTATAGGGATGTATATACATGATGATGCACTTACCTTTTGTGGACAGGTCAGGAATCTCATCACAGGTTGATGAGACCTGCGACTGGTATCAAGTAAACCAGTTCTAACTGTTCAATGGCTGAGTTGTTGGTGACTAAATTGGCTCCCCCTGTTGAGTAGCTTGCTACTCTCATGAGGAGGGTGTCTAGACACCCAGCAGGACTTAAAAAAAGACCTGATGAAGGATGGATGACCATCCAGTTGGGGAAGGTAATGGCAAACCACCTCAATATCCTTGCCAAGAAAAAACTATGAGAGAGTCAGGACAATGTAATGCCATGGCTCCATCCAATGGGAGAACTCACACTTGATTGGAAAGACTTTTCTTGTAGTGTCAGCAATGCACTGCCAAAAGCATACAATACACAATGATGATGACTCTCCTCTTCAGAATGATATCTGAGCATACAGTCATTCAAGCAACTGAACTTATTTAACTATTGTAAGTGACTGAGTATTCCACAGACACATGTACTCTTAATGTAAAGTAGAATCAACATGTCACTATGTGATGAAGCTTGACCATCAACATACTATGTGTGTCTCTTAGACAGGCTTCCACACAGTTTCCATTTACTCAGTTTCACTCAAAAGGCTTAGGTCACCTTAAGTCTACGATTAAAGGTCAGTTGCTGAAGATACCGCAATGTGAAATTGAACCCTGGACTTCTTGATTGTGAAACAAACTTCTTAACAACTTGGTCCTGCCTACATCCATTACACACACACACATATATGTATGCATGCATGTTTATATGTATATTTAGATATATAATATAACATAATACAGATATATGCATAAGTGTGCACGTGTGTATATTTGTATATAAAAATTTTATGTGTATGTTACTATATATTTAAAAGTATGTGTGTTTTCATGTTGTGGTGCTTGTTCTGGGAATTTATATTGTACAGAACTTGGACCATATCATTAATAAACATCAGTTGTATGTCATATTTGAATATATTGAGATAAAGCTGAAAATATGTTTGCGTTATTGTTGTTGTTTGTTTGCTTAAATTACGATTCAAGTGACAGAGGTTCCCCACAGAGAATTAATGTTCTCTAATCGTTATCTATCTAATTCATTATCTAATTCATTAGTAACTGCTGCAACCAACAGAAAACATTCTCATATTACCTGATTGCATTGTATATCTATCTAGCCTAACCTAGTTTAGATATACGTGTTTTATGTGTGTGCGTGTGTGTATGTGTACAAGTATATATACACATATTTACATGAACTCTTAGGGATGACAAATTGTATACCAGTTTTTTTCCATCTGTAATAAGTTTGTGCCAGAATGTGTGGTTTCCACTAATAATTTTCCTGTGTATTCCTTGATTTGTTAGTCCATCTTGCCTTCTGTCTGTCTGTCTCTTTCTTTGTTTCCCCTTCCATGGTTCTTTAAAAGATGGTTTTTGCAAGGCACATAGGATCTTGTAATATGACCATACCATCTCAGTTTTCTTTTCTTCTTCATTGGAAGATCTTCATGTGATGCTGGATGGTTTTGCAAACTCAGTCATTTGTGATGTGACCCAAGTAGAAAATGCCTGTGATAAATGTTGAATCAGTATTTCATTTCCAATGCCTGCATCTCACTCTAAATATATTTATATATAGATATAGATTTATTTATGCAAACATATATTTATATATACAAACATATATTTATATATACCCCCCCCACCCTATTATGTCTGACTAGCCATCTATCTACCAACATCGTCATCATTATCATCATCATTTTAATGTCCACTTTTCTATTGCATGGGTTACATGGGTTGGACAGAATTCATTGAGGAAGATTTTCTATGGTTGAACGTCCTTCCTGTAACCATTTTTTTGAACCAAGATAATATTTCCCTCTGGCCAAGCATGTTTCCTCTGAAGATTGAAAATGAATGAGGGTAACACTCTTTTACTATCATTTGATGTCATGACAAGGACATTCTCTTTCTCTCTCTCTCTCTCTCTCTCTCACACACACACACACACACATGTAAAATCCCTACCAAAACAGACACAGTAGCCTAGGGTAGTTTTTCTACCAGGCCGGCTCCTATCAACTGTCCCAGATGGACATTAAACAATGATGATATATGTGCAATGATTTGACAAGCAGTGCCAAGCTTTAAACTTATAAAATATTATATATATATATATATATATATATATATATTATATATATATATATATATACACATATATACACACGCACACAGATGGATGGGTAGACAGATTATGATCTTCTTTCAGTTGTTGATGAAATCTCAACAACTGTAACTAGTCCTGTTGATCCCTCTTTTCCAATGCAATCATATATTTATATAATTTCTGTGAAATCATATAAATATAAAAAAAAGTTATTTATGGCTGTCCACTTTACAGAGTGAATCTGTTGACTATAACCTATACATTTATTTGTTAGTTTATTATTGCATGCATACATTCATTCATTCACTCATTCATTTGGACCACTGAGAAGGAGTTTGCAAATCCAGTACCTGAGATGCACTTTCAGCTTCATACCTATTTTCAGTGGAGCAACAGGATACATATAAATCTGCTTGTAGCAAAGGTTGATGGGGAGAGAACACAATTCATACATTACAAATAATCACAGTATCTGGAACCATTAAAATTCATACATTACAAATAATCTGGAACCATTAAAATCTGCAAAGTCATCATTAAGATTTAAATGATGATGAACAAAAACAAGATGCTTTCCTTCACTACTGTGCAGGTGGCTGGTCAAAATTTACTGCAACTTGAAAAGAGAATAAGAATACATACATACATACATACATACATACATACACAGACACATACACACATATACGCATACATTCATACATACATACATACATACATACATGCGTACATATGATGTTATTAACCACAGGAACTGATATATATATATTTTATTGATTTTAATATTCTTTACATGTATCGATTATACCTCATACAAGTTTGTATTATTCGTTCTATCATCAATATCCCCTACATGTCTGTTGAATTTATCTTTAATATCTCCTACATGTGTCTATTATACCTCACATCTGTAACTCTTTGCTTTCTTCCTTCTTGCGGGATTGGGTCCCTTCTCCCTTAACCTTGAGCACTTACTCATCATCACTCAAACCAGTAAGAGGACTCTCTATGCACTCACTAAGCTGACTGGAAATAGTAAGCAACTCACACTCAAATTTGATTTCATTTTAACCTTTAGAAAACACAAATAGACATATGAAATTGCTTGATATACTATGCTTGATATAAAAGAAAGGGTGGTCACAGCTTGGACATCTTTGGTCATGAGACTGCTGGATCAAGACTAACCTATGGCTAAGTTGTCACATGATGTCACAATGATGACTAACAATAACCTGTCCTCATGTTTTACAAATCATATATACTATATAGCTCTGTGCCATTTTGTATGTGTGTGTATGTACATTTTTTTATACATGTGTATGTGTGTATGTATATATATTGACATGTTTTTGTGAAGGTGAGAGAAGATAGAGAATGTGTTTGTGTATGACAAAGAGGGAGCATTAAATGTGTGCATGGGAGAGAGAGGAGAACAGGTGTGTCTATACATACATACATAAATGGATGTGTGTGTTTGTGTGATTAATTACCTTAGTTAAGAGTACGCATAAATATATTCGTTTCTGCTAGTTCAATATTTTATCAATTTTTTACCATTTTTATTTGGTTTTTATTTGATGTTGATAATTATTTTTTTTTTCTAAATGAAATTTTTTCACATTAAATTACTACCAGTTACTTTGGTCAAGACAGAAGAGTTAGACCTGGCTGAAGTTTTATAAAGCAGTACAGCTGTGTATGAGACAGGATTACTTCTTGCTTAGTACACTGTATGTGTGTGTGTGTGTTGTGTGATTAATTACCTTAGTTAAGAGTACGCATAAATATATTCGTTTCTGCTAGTTCAATATTTTATCAATTTTTTACCATTTTTATTTGGTTTTTATTTGATGTTGATAATTATTTTTTTTTTCTAAATGAAATTTTTTCACATTAAATTACTACCAGTTACTTTGGTCAAGACAGAAGAGTTAGACCTGGCTGAAGTTTTATAAAGCAGTACAGCTGTGTATGAGACAGGATTACTTCTTGCTTAGTACACTGTATGTGTGTGTGTGTGTGTGTGTGTGTGCGCGCGCGCACACACATGTAATCAGAGATAACCTACTTGGATGAAATTCACTGTTGTAACCGAGGAACCTGGACCACAACATACTTGACAAAAGAGACCTGAGAAATCTTTCAGTAGTAAGGCTTTTCTTTTTGTCTACACTCCAAGGTATGATTTTCTTAGAGAGACAGAGAGATATTACAGAAGAATCAAATGCCAGTATATTACTTGTATTCTTTTGTTGATTATATCTGAGGTGAGATTTTATCTTAGAGGAAAACTATTTGTTCAGAGTAACCCCATTCTATATTTTCTCCCTTGTTATTACCACCTGAATGGATGAATGGCAAAGTTGAACACTAAAAAATTTTTTGAACCAAAAACTCTTGACTTATTGACATAGATACCATACAGAAAAACAGTCTAACCATTAACACGTGTGTACACACATACACACACACACATACACAAACACACACACATACACAAAAACACACACACACAAAAGAAAAGAGAGAGAGAGAACAAAAAAAGAAAAACAAGCATCTTGTTCTGTGGAAGTTTCCACCACCTTGATTCTTTATAAACAACGTTTAATGTAACATCTGAACAGAAAAATAACTCTCTATAATTCATGACAGATGTTGATGAAAATATTCTCTCTCTTGTTAATTCTTGTCAGAAGTTCATAGTTGTTCTGTGAAAGTCTAAAGCATCAACTATCTCCACCATCTCAACAGCTTTATTAAGAAAAATATTTAAGGTAACTTTTGTATAGAAAATAACCATAACCCTGCTTATAATTCTGAACAGATGTTAATGGGAAAATGCCCTTTCTTACTCTTGTTAATTTTTGCCAGTTCATGTATAATTTCTAGTTTTCTAAGCTAGCTCAGAAAAGTACTTCTACTTTTTTGGCCTCAGTAAAGACCATGTGGAGAAGGGAATTAAAGCTGTATACACCAAGAACATCTAGCACAACAGTTTACCAGGGAAGCACATATTAAAGTTTCTTTACATGGATTTATTTATGTTAAATAAATTATGTCTGTAGCACATTACTGGTATATAAAATTATCTTTGGTGTTTTGTCACTGGAATTACATTCAAGTTGATTGAAATGGTAAATGGAATCAGTAAAGAGATTTGACACTATTGAATAATATAAAAAAAAAGATTGAAGATTAACAGAACAACAAAAACAATGGCTTTTTCAATTTTGACGGCGTTAAAATGGTTTATGCCACACATAGTCTTAAACAGAGAACGAGGTGAGTTTCTTGATTTATTTTGCTGTTTTATGATTGGTATGAAGTTGCTTACCAACACACCCCAGCCCCTAACCCTCAGACATTCTATCTTTCTTCTTGATTAGTTTTGTTAAATCTCTGCTACTTTCATAATTTGTTCTATGTTTCATACTCCAGTAGTTGCTTCTTTCTCAAGTATCTCCCTTTATCCTTTTTGACAATTGAGGATGATACTGCTACGTCAGTCAGTGAGTATGACACCTGACTTTACTACCTGGTTGATTATGTGAATGACTTGGAGCCCTATTCCACTGAATCTTTTTAGCTTTTCAGGAACTGTCCCTGATAACCCACCAGCTTTCCTTGTGTGGTAAAATGTTTGCTTCCTGACTATATGGTTGCAGTTTCACTCTCTGTTTGTGGCATCTTGGTCAAGTGTCTTTTACTCTAGCCTTTCATTGGCCAAAACCTTGTGAGAGTATTTGGTAGATGGAAACTGAAAGACGGTTGTTGTGCCTCATCTGTCTTTGACTTTCAGGTGTTTTAACACCCAGTACTTTGAGGAATCATCCCCACCATGCTAAATCACAGCCTACCGGCAAACAAGCAAGGCATATATATTGAGTATCTGTGGTCAAGAATCTTTACCACATTAGTTCATATTTGAATATATATATATATATATATATAATACTAGCTGAGGTACCTGGTAATGCCCAAGTGTGGGGATATTCCCAGTACCCATTACAATGCCTAATTTCTTTCAAATGAAAAATGAAATCAAAACATAGGACAGATAATAGAAGGCATAAGCAAATTCATTCACGAAACAATAATACAAATAAATATGTGTGGAATCAGAAAATGACAATTGTTTGGTCAGATGAGTGGAAAGCTGCAAATATACAATCAATGGAAACATCAAGAAGGGAATTGTAAAGGAGTGCTATGAAAAAAAATAGTGTAAATGTTTGAAAAGTAAACAAAAAATTATCTAGAGAAAAGGCACTTTATTTGACAACTGTGTTTCATGGGTATAGTTCCACTGATCATGAGAATCAAATATCAGTTGCAATGGTTAGAACTGACAACTTTAGTGCAGGTGTTAAGAAAATACATGTTACATGTTTTAGCACACAACGCTGCAACATATAGAATCAATAATTTTAAGTGCAGGTATTACGAAAATACTTGTTACAGCAACCTGAGAATGCTGAAATAATTGATGAACATTTTAACCCTACAACAATTTCATTGATCAGTTAATCAAAAATCATCTTATGCTTTGCTTGAGTGGTCTCAGTAAAAATTTTCTTTGTCTCAACCCATCTTTAGCACATATTCTATCTGTGTATAAAATTTCAAGAAAATCGGTTGCAAACTTTAAAAGTTACGACAGAAAATAACATTCATATGAGAATTTGCATTGAAATGTCTTATTGATTTTTGAAAAATCTATGCTGTTTAAAAATTATCGATTTTTCTTGAAATTCTAAATGCATAAGTGACTGCATGGGCATAAGCCCCACATACATGTCCAGTTTCATTAAGATCGGTTGGATAGTCTCAGAGGAGTTAAAGTAACAAATTCACAAACACACAATGGTGCATAAGAAGTCCTGACTTTCTTAAGTAAGTTGAGGCCCACATGAGAATATCCCTTGTCTTAAAAGACTGATATAAGATCCTGAATCTTCTATAGGAGTTAAGGTTCATGTAGTAACTTAATGCAAATCTGAACTCCAAAAAGTATTCGCAAGTTAAGAGCAGGTATATTGATAAGTTAAACTTTGTATGTAGATAGTAGTTTGTATAAATGTAGTTTGGTTGTCAGTATATCTATGGTTATGCATGAAATACTGAATAGAAAATGCTTGAGAAATAAAATGCACTTACTTTTTTAAAACTTGAAATGCTGGGGAATTAAATCAATGAATTAAAATAATAAGTTTTAACAAATGAAAACGATTTGTATTGAAATGCAGAATTAGCAAATGCTGATGAGATTACCATTAATAAGTTGTCTATTTATACCTATGAAACATTTTTCATTGAATTTTGGCATTTTTTGTCAAATTGAAATCTATATTATTGGGTAGGACCAATTTCACGGAAAAAATTACCAGAGTCTGGTAGTGAACCTGTGTCATCGTTATTTTGTGCAGGTGCATGAAAAAATTTATTCATCTCAACCCTTCCTTAGCACATATTCTATCTGTGTATAAAATTTCAAGAAAAGAAGCTGAAAACTAAAA
Source organism: Octopus sinensis (assembly GCF_006345805.1). Taxonomy (NCBI): domain Eukaryota; kingdom Metazoa; phylum Mollusca; class Cephalopoda; order Octopoda; family Octopodidae; genus Octopus; species Octopus sinensis. The sequence goes on from NC_043000.1 coordinate 81,281,486, forward strand.
GTTGTGGTAGAAAATGATATTCATACGAGAATTTGCATTGAAATGTCCTATTGGTTTTTGAAAAATTATTCTGATTAAAAATCATTGAATTTTTTGAAATTCCAAGTGCATAAGTGACTACATGGGCATAAGCCCCACATATGTGTCAAATTTCATCAAGATCAGTTAGCTAGTCTCAGAGGAGTCCATCATCATCATCACCATCGGGTTGGACAGTTCAACCGGGGTCTGGGAAGCCAGGAGGCTGCACCAATCTCCAGTCTGATCTGGCAGTGTTTCTACAGCTAGATGCCCTTCCTAACACCAAACACTCCATGAGTGTAGTGGGTGCTTTAGTAACAAATTCACAGACACACACACAGTCACAAAAAGACAGAAATTACTATTTATGTATATAGATTTATGGGTGTGTGTGTGTGTTACTCTCTCTCTACCAGGACACCACATGATGGTTGTATACAAGAATCACCATAATACACGCAAAGTCCTTTGTTTCCAATATTCTGTGCAAACATGTCTAGCAATGGGGAAATTTTACCTTACTTAGAAAAAGGTAAGGGTTAGTGACAAGAAAGACAGCTGGCCATAGAAAATCCACCTCAACAAATTCTATTTGATCCAAGCAAACATTGAAAAGTGGATGTTAAAACAGCAATGAATATGATGATGCTAATGAATAATGTTAGATGACAGCATCAGTAGCTAGTCTCTCTGATAGTTTTAACTAGGCTAGTTTCTCTTTCTTTCTTCTATTCATTTTCTACATTCAACAACCGCTTGTAATTGTATTTCTAAACATCTTTTTCCTCAGCATCAGTGTAGGTAAGTGTGGTACAGTCATTCTGAAAATACTTTTCTCAAGTGAAATCTTGATTTCCTTTGACATAAAATCTGGATCGTCAACACCCCTGATCCTCTGTTTGTTATATATCAGCAAACCTTTTACTTTCAGGTGCTTTCTGAGTTCTCTATACTTGATGTCTAGTCTCACTTTTGGCTCCTTTTTCCACTTTTCTTCCAATCTTTCTCGAGCTGATTCTTAGCTTTTATGGCTGTTTACTGTACAATTCGACAAACATATCATCTTTCTTCCAGCTGGACCCTTGCTCCAAGCACAGATCAGGTCATTGTTTCACAACAGGAGACTTTGTAGAAATTTCTAATTGTCCTCTATGTTATAAAATCTCTAATTCCTCATCCTTTTTGTCATATATACAAGTTAAAACATCCTTGAACTTCCTTCTAGCTGAGAGAACTTTCAGTTTCCATTTTCCTGTCTCAGATAATATGGTCTTGTATTTCTGAGTTCATCTCACTCCTATTCTAAAGTCACTAATCACTATTTGTTGTTGAGCAGTTCATTCTTCACCGGGAAAGACTTAGCATTCACAACAATCTATCTATACTATTTTCTAGTGAATATGCAGTCTCATATATGTGCACGCGCACACACACACATCTTTACCTCTAAGTGTTGATCTTTATCTTGAAACACTGCTACATTTCTCAACAAATCTTTGCCAGATTTTGCAGGGAGATTCAGATGCAGCTCTGAATGATGTTTAAACAGAATCCTAGGTCCAGAGTTCCCTCGGGATAAAACCGGGATGAAACAAGAAAGGAGATATAAAGAGATGAAATTTGTAATGGAGTAGAATTAGAGAAACCAAAGTGATCTTCTGATTGGGAGATCCTGGCTCCCAAATGTAACATCGTGAATGATATTAATGCTTCCTTATTCAACAGCTACCATCCCAATGTAATCAGGGCAAGTAATTTCACACTATTATGGATGTTAACAATATTGCTAACTATCCAACAAAGTTTCTCAATTCTTTACTGCTCACTGCTATCTCTTTTCACATTCTGCAACTGAAAATTGGAGCACCCATTATGTTACTATGAAATTTTGATGCACTGAAATTCTTGTATGATTCACTATCAAAACTCTTATGCACTTTGCAATCAAAGTCACCATTAGGACAAGTTTTTGGAAAGAAATTTAACAAATCGGTAAACCCAATTATCTGTTTCCAATCTTCAGACAGTTATGAAAATGGATCATAAAATTGGTACTGAAGACGTTTTAGTGGAGACTTTTGATTATCATGACTTGCATTGAGTGAATAAAATTGGACTAAAGGATTATCTTGGTTTGCAGTATAACCATTATTGGAAAATAAATGTGTAGAAAGAGGTGAAGACTTGCCACTTAGATAACTGAAAAAAGGAACCTGTGTAAATATGCAGATATAAGCAAGTGTAAAAAAAAAAGGAATTTCAAGATTACAAGTGTATAAGGAATTATTATGCAGTAGAAACAACTAGAAAAATATAAAAATGAATGATATTACAAGAAAATGAAAAACAGGAAAGAAGAGAAAAGGAGACAAGAATGGTGATGAAAAATCTGTTCTGAACAAAATGTCCTGGAGATTATCTGTTGAGTGGTATATATCTAGTTACATGATAAATATTTAGAGGAAGTCTGTCAGTCAGATCCCAACATTTCAGACATTATATATATAGAGACCACACTGTAAAGTGCTTGACGTTCGGAAGAGCATCCAGCTGTAAGAACCTTGCTAAAACTGACCATGCCTGTGCTTGTGCCACATAAAAAGCATTAAGTCTATTCTGCTGAGTTGTTGGTGTTAGGAAGGGCATCCAGCTGTTAAAAAGCAGTCATAGAAGTCTGGTGCAGGCTTCAGTTTGGCCAGCATTTGTGGTACTGTCCCACCCATGCTAGCATGGAACACAGACGTTAAATGATGATGATGATGATGATGAGATTTTTGAATGGTATATCTCAAAGTACATATATAAAGCTATAAATAATAGCATGTAAATATTGGGTTGAAAAACCCTTTTGGATTGAGAAATTTGAAGGTTCAATGCATGTGCTTCAAGATACACAATTCCAAAAAAGAAATATTTCACATTCCCCAAAAATTTTTTTGATTCTTATGATGTGCATGCGTTTATATATATATCACAAGGTCTTTTCTCCTATTTTGAAGAGAGGTTATTAAATACTGGCCATTAGGGTCTGATGAGATATGTATAAAGTTAAGTGCTTTATGGAGCCGAAACCCTGGATAACCTTATGAACCAGCCATAACTAACATTCTATGAATATATATATATATGTGTGTGTGTGTGTGTGTGTGTTTTCACATGCTAACGTTAGTTACATGAATATACTGTTATGGTACTTTTTAACATCCAGATGCTCTTCTTGATACTAATCCTTATCTGATTTTCAAGTAAGGCATCTGTTATACCATAGAGTTTCAAAAGCACAAAGTGAGTAGACAAGTCATTTGCAGGAAGAGTATAACTATAATAACATGACTTCACTGTCAACTTACAGATAAGAAAAGACAGATGTAAATGCACACACATGCATGCACACACATCCACATACACATGCATGCATGCATTGTACACACATACACGAACACATGCACCTAGAAATATTTATATGGTGAGCTTCCTTCAGTTTCTTTCTTTAAAATTCACTTACAAGACTTTGGATGGTCTGGGCTACAGCCAAAGACACTCAATGTGTTCCACAGAGGGACTGAACTTGAAATCATGTGGTTGGCAAGCAGATTTTTTAACCACACTGCCATGCCTGTCCCTCTAGCATACTTTAACCTCTGACTGCCTGGCATAAAGTCACTTCCTTCAATACCATACTTCAGTGGTTCACAGTCTGTGGTCTGCAGGCTCCTGGTGGTTTGCAAAGGTAATACAGGGGGTTCATGAACTTGTTAAGCTGACACATCTTTCAATATCCTGGGGTCCGTGGGAAAACTCCTTTAAATAAAAGGGGTCCTTGGTAATGAAAAAGTTGGGAACCACTGCCATACTTCCTCAGTTGAGGAGTCTGGTCTTACAGGCGACTTGATAACCTCAGTAGTACTAGTGTCTTGTAAAAAGCACCCAGTACACCCTGTAAAGTGGTTGGTACAAAGTGAGTCATCCAGCTGTAGAAACCATGCTCAAGGCATTGTGCCTTAGTACAGTCCTCTGACTTGCCAACTGTTGGGCTATCCAGTTCATGCCAGCATGGAAAACAAATGTTAAATGATGATGCTATATATATTATCTGTGTGTGTATGTAAAGGTATGCACAGACAAAAAATACACATATATATGTGTAGGTGGAAGACTGGTCACATAAAATACTTTGTGACATATGTTCTATTCCTCTGTGCTCTGAGTTGATATGTCACTGAGGTTAACTGTTCTGTTCATCCTTTTGGGGATTGATCAGGTTCTCCAAAATTGTTGGAAATAAGTTGAAGTCATCCTCGAACAAAGACTTGAAGCTGCTCCAAATACTTGCAAAATATAAACAAACTCTGCTAATGTGGTACTGTTTACCAGGTGATAATTTTAGTCTACTACTCAAGAACTCTGAACACAAAGCTCTTGAAGAAATACTCCAAAGCATCTAGTCTGATGCTTGGACAATTCTACCAGTCCATAGTCTTCACTGATACTTTATTTTATTGACCCACTGGAAGGATAAAAGTGAGGATGATTACAAAGTGATTTAAATTTAGGGTGCAAAGAACTGGAACAAATACCACTAGGTACTTTGTCCTATGTTCTAAAAATCTTACCAATTGTTATGACCTTGGACCCTTAGATGAAGAGGTTCTGGTTGTTCTAGTTCTTTTCATTCGCTCTTCAAATTCTACATTGGGTTGCAAATACCACAGGTAGCTAGGGCTGTTCACTCTGCCACCAATGTGTGGAAGAGGAGGATTGTGAGTTTTTTTGTTAATGTAACCAAATGATAATGACAATGGTGGTAGTGATGGTGGTGGTGGTGGTGTGAAGACAATGATGGTGGTTGTGGTAAGCTGCTGATGGTGGCACGAGTGAAGATGATAGTCATAGTACTGGTCATAGCTATGGTAGTAATAATGAGGAGTAAAAAACTTTCTTTCCTATCAGCTGCCATGAAAATCAGTAAAAATTTTGAGAAAAGTAGATCTTACATCTGGCATAGTATTACATTTTATATCTATCATAATGTTACTGTCTTGCATCTGTCACAGTGTTCAGTCTTATGTCTGTCACAATATTAGGTCTTATTTATTTTTCAATACTTTTTCTTACTATAGCCAAAATGTATCTCATATTTAACATAATATAGGTCTCAGTCCCATCATAATGTGTGTTTTATAAGTACCATAAGTCTTGTCATAATGTTGGATTCCCTGTCATAAGGCAAAATAAAGATCAGTGAAAATATATGTCATAAAACCTGTCCATACTTTAGGGATATTAGAAGAAATCTGTTATGGCAGTAAAGTGGTGGTAATGGTGATGGTGAAGGTAGTAGTGGTGGTGTGGAGTGACAGTGGTAGGATGGTGGTGGTGGTGGTAGTGCGAACAGTGATCTGGTGTCATCTCAGCTGTTATACTGGAATGATACACAACCAACATTCTGGATGGAATGTGAAATTGCAGACATACTCAACCCAAACTAGCTAGGGATATAGCAGTTATGATAGTGTTGAAAACAAATATATATTCTTTTATCTCTCTCTCTCTCTCTCTCTCTCTCTCTCTCTCTCTCTCTCTCTCTCTCTCTTTCTCTCTTTCTCTCTTTCTCTCTCTCTCTTTCTGTCTCTCTTTCTCTTGAACTAACACAATTGTTTGCTAGAGAGGTTTTAAGTCCAATTTATTTTTATTGTTGTTGCTTTTCTCTTTTATCTGGTGCCAAAGGAAACCCAATCAGATCAATAAGGTCTTTGATAAATATCGATTTACTATTGTTTTGCTTTATTTTCTTGTATTTTTTATTTTCTTCTCCCTTTCAATTTCCTCTTTATTCTCTCTCTCACTCAGACAATGCTTTATATTTACTTGAAAAACTAAGAGTTACTAAAAGACACTAGAAATGGGATGAATGAAAGAGAGAGAAAATTAAAGAGAATATACTTCAAAACCCCATCAAAAAAAGGGGTCAGCTTTACAGTTCATAGCTTTGTGCCATGAATTAGATGGTTCTGGAGAGCTAATAATGTTTACTTTCTATCTTTTCTAGTCTGACTAAACAAGCAGAAACTATATACATATATGTATATGTGAGAATCAACCAAAATTTATATATGTATGTATAATGAGTGTGTATAAGTGTCCCCTTCACAATGTGTAGGTGTACATACACACATATCATAATAATGATTTTACATCCCCGTTTCCATGCTTGCATAGATCAGGCAGAACCATAGCTGTGTGGTTAAGAAGCTTACTTTCCAACCATGTGATCTTGGGTTCAGTTCCACTGCACAGTTTCTTGGGCAAATGTCTTCTACTATCGCTCCAGATAAATCAAAGTCTTGTGAGTGGTTTGGTAGACAGAAACTGTGTGGAAATTCATTTGTGTGTGTGTGTGTGTCTGTGTGTGTGTGTGTGGTGTACATGCATATTTCTGTGCTTCCTTGTCTTCATATCATGTGTGTGTCCCTGTTGTACCAACGATGTTGATAGTTTCCAATCGCCCATGAAAACCATGATGGCCATAGGAAATATTACCTTGCTTGGAAACAGGTGAGGTTTGGTAACAGGAAGAGCATTACTTCAGTAAATTCTCTCTGGCCCCAATATGTGTGTGTGTGTGTATAAAATTTTAGCTTTTCAACTGCCAGTTAGATAACAGGAAAGCTTACAGAGTGGATAGTTTCATCTGTAACAGATGCACAGCATTAGTTAGCAATAAGAATACATGGGATATAAATTTCTTAAAATGCTTTGAAGGCTTACTAGAAGTAGCTGATAGCAAATGTTATCTACATGATTGAATTAGCAGTAAAGCTGGATCTTCCAGAAGCAGCAGAAATAAAAACACCAGCAGCACCAACAACATAAGGACACATACATGAAAATATGTTGGATCAACAAAGGGCCCCTTTAAGTTGCGACTTAAAAAACCACAAGTTCTCCTTTAGGATCCCTGAGAAGCACATTATATCTTTGACCAGCTACATGTGGCATTTAAAAGAAAAGGGAACATCATATAGGATTAAACAGAAGCTTCTGGAGCAGCCTGGACCATACCTAAATGGAAGTAGATGATGCAAGCTTTGCTTAACTGAGAAAGCAAGAATTCTAAAAAATTCACTTGATATGAGTGCTGTCATGACAGAAAATTTGTGTTGGAGAAATGAGCTTCCCTGCTTGCAGACTAGTGAATGGAAAACGTACATAAACTGACCCTTATCAGCCATAGCTGAAACCATACAAAGTGAGATAACTCCATCTCTCCCAGAAGAGGTTTTTGCGTTGAAGAATTCTGTTTCATTTTTTCACCTTTATGCTGATAGGACTGTATTTTTACCTCCATTAGTAAAAAGGTTATGCACTTCCAGACAATAGGCATGGTGAATTGCCTATATTGCTAAGAGCAATGATAGGTATGAAACCAATGGTGATTTTCTAACTGCTGGCCATAACCAACAGCTACATAAAATATTACTGGCCAAAAGGATGTTTTAGAGTGAGCTTTTTTTCAGACTTATGAACAGCTAACAAATTATACATACATATATATATATATATATATATAAGGTTAATCCAAACAGGAAAACAGAAAAAACAACAACACGTGGAACAATTACAGTATTATTATTATTAGGCGCTCAGGAAAATGGAAGAAGGAGGGTATGACGTTTCGAGCGGAGCTCTTCGTCGGAAACATAGGAGAAAGAAAGATCCCGAGACGGGAGGACAGAGGAAAAAAAAAAAAATTGCAGGTAGTCTTCACAAGGTCACATACTAATATATATATATATATATATATATATATATATATATATACACACACACACACACTTTAAAGTGGTGCTCAAGCATAGCACAGTTAAATGACTGAAACAAGTAAAAGAATATATATATATATAATTTTATCTTTTTCTTGTTTCAGTCATTTGCAGATCTTAGTCAAAGAAATTGACACCAGTACTTATTCGTCATTTATTCTATCGGTCAACTGGTTAAGTGGTGGGGCTGTAAACAAGCCAATGCCATCTGTCAAGTGGTGGTAGGAGACAAACACAAAGACATATGTGCAAATACATCCACACACACACACACACACACACACACACACACACACATATATACATGCAATGGCTATTTTCAGTTTCTATTTACTAAATCTACTCACAAGACTTTGGTTGGCCTGGGACCATAGCTGAAAACACTGGCTCAAGATGCCATGAAGTGGGACTGAACTTGGAATCATGTGGTTGGGAAGCAAACTTCTTACCACACAGCTACATCACTCTGTCAGTCTCTCTCTCTTTCTCTCTCTCTTTCTCTCACTCTCTCTCTCTCTCTCTCTCTCTGTATATATATATATATATATATATATATATATATATATAAAACAGATTCTTTCATTTCTGTTGTATCTGCTGTCTCCAGTGTTGTGGTATCACCACAATATTGTGACAGATGGTATTGACACACTGTATCAGGGAAGTAACAGTAAATAGGATAATGATGCAGCCGTAATAACAACGTAATGATCCAACAATCTCTTCATGAACCAACCATCAATATCCCAAACAAATTAACCAGCCAATACCTTCCAGCTTCACTGCTAACCCAACTTGAACTAACACACAAACTTCATTCTGACTGTTACTATTTATAATTGCTCAGTCCAGTCTGTTTCTCACAAGAGGTTGTCATGACTCATCACAACTTCTCCCCTTTTGAGATTTCGACTTCTGTAAGAAGTGAAATTTATTTTATTTTTTATTTTTCCTGCACCTCTCCCTCTCTCTTTTTTTAAATTTATTTTTAAAACTTACTCTTTTTCATTTTGGTATTATTTCTAAGTGTAGAGTCTGTTTCCTTTTTCTACTGCTGCTTCTACTGGGATCAATCTCTTTCAGTGCTAACACCTCAAACATGTCGTAGCAGACTTCCATTGGTATTTCCTTACATTTTTCAGTATGTCTCATCTTTAATTGATTTAGGTGTCTTTTATGTTGCCAACATTGTCCTTTAATTACATACATCATGTTTCCTAATCTTTTAGTTACAAAACCTTCCTTCCAGCCTTCTTTACCATTTAAAAAAATGTTTAAATGAACTTTATCTCCTACTTCGAAATGTTTTGTTGCTTTTTCTGTATTTCCTTTAACTCCATTTTTCCCTGGTAATAATTTATCAAACAATTGATTTTATTTTATGCACGAACATTAACTCTGCTGAAGACTTACCTGAACTGGTGTTCGGATTGGGCATTACTCGATATACCCTCAAGAATTTCATTAGCACTTCATCAATACCTATGCCATTCCTTGCTGTTTTTAATGCTTGCTTGAAAGTATCATCAAATCTTTCTTCCTCCCCGTTTGACCTTGAGTGGTAGAGCAGAGTAAAAATATGCTTTATCACATGTTTTTAGCAGAAATTTTTGAATTCACTACCCATAAATTGTGTTCCATTATCTGATACCAACATGTCTGGAACACTGTATCAAGTGAATAATTCATACAGAAATTTTATTTTTGTGTTTGTGGCTGGTTTATTGCACCTGAATACCTCTGGCCACTTTGTACTGCCATCAACAATGATTATATATTATGAGCTGTTCACCAGTCCAGCATAGTCAATATATACCCTGGACCAGAATTGGTTTTTCAACAGTGGTGCTTTAGCTGCTAGCGCACAACCTCTACATAATTTTACGCAATTTTCAAAGTCCTGATCCATTGTCAGCCAATATACATAGTTCCTCATTAAGATTTTCATTCTCAACATTCCCAGGTGTCCACTGCGGAACTCCTGCAATACTCATTTCTGTCGTACAGTTGGTATCACTACTCTTTGTGCATACATTAACACATCATCACATAGTGAAAAACTATTTGAATTTGTATTTTTATTTCGCTTATTTTTCAAAATTTTTTTCATTCTTGTAATGTAATTATCCTCTGCGGATTTCATTTTTATATCATGTGCTGTCACTGGCAGTTTGGGAATAACATTACACATAACGTTTTTAATGAACTCTTTCTTCAATTCCGCTGCTGAGTTCTTTTCACTGGTGGGGCAGCCATTTAATTTTTTACAGTACTAGCTTATTGGGAGATTCCATAAATCAAATAACTCCAACCAGTTGGTACCAAACAGATTGGTTGCATTTGTTACGATGAAAACTTTCACCTAGCAGGTTTTTGCCTTGAAATGTGACATCATTCTACATTTCACCTATCACACCACATGCAGTTTTCACTGTTTTTTTTAAATATAAGTTGCCCTATTTTCTTCCACATGTTGGTGTTAATGATTGAAATGTCACCACTAGTTTCCAGTTGTAATTTAATATTTACTCCGTTAACTTTTATGTGTACAAATTTCCTTATTTGGGAGTCAGTTTTACTTTCTGCTGAGAGCAATTTAGAATTTTTTGCATTTGACCTTCATATTTTTGTTCTGCGGTGTGAACTCTTATGTCCAAATTTTTGACAACTGTAAAATTTTGGGTTTTTAAAAGGATAATCTTTTCTGAAATGTAGGCTTCTACATCTGTAACATGGATTAGGACCTAGCAATCTTCTTTGGTTATACTTTCTTGGTCAACATATCTGTATTTTTGCGAAATTCTTTTCTTGAATTTTTCCTACATCGTGTTTCAGGTTCACGATCCTTTGAAACTCTTCTGTAACAGTCTGCTGGGTTAAATCTTGGTTCATTTGTTCAAGTTTTGAAAGAATTCTTGCTCATATTTCTGTATCATCGTTTGCTATAAGGCCTTGTACAATATGTAGGCACTTAAACATCTCAGGAGTAAGTTTTTTAAGTCCAAAACTTTAACAGATTCTGTTGACTGTTCCTGCATACATAATAAAGTCACCATCCTCTTTTTTAGTTAAATTCCAACACTATTCGAGTGTTAAATAGAGCATATTAGGCAGTAATTTGATTGTTTCCTGAAAACAAATTTCACTAGGCTTTTTGGGCAATATAAAATTATAGTATTGTTCATGCTCAGACGGAGCTAATTTACATAATAATAACCTTACTTTTCCTTCATCCGACCATGTTTTGCAATCTTCCTTAAATATCTCCTCACACCTCCTGTAGTACACTGCAAAAGTTATACCCTCCTCTGGGTTATAACTGAATTCTGTTATGGAGTTCAATACACCGTATGGTGAAAATGAATTTACTGCATTTTTGGACTTTTTTGCATATAGCTCCAATAATTGTTGTTGTTGTAGTTGTTGCTGTACTAGTTGCTTCTACAACTCCTGTTGCTGCTCTTGTTGTTGCTTTTGCAACTGCATCATAGAAGGTAATAGGTCATCCATCATTCAACAATTTGTTTCATGAACAAATTATTAAATAACCTACATGAGCTTCGAAACCCTCATCACCAGATGTTGTATCCTCTGTCACCAATGTCGTAGTACCACCATAATATTGTGATGGATGGCTTTGATACATTGCATCAGTGTTGTAACAATAAACAATCTAACAATGCAGCCGTAATAATAATGTAATGATCCATCAGTCTTCACAAACCAACAATCAATATTCCAAATGAACTAACCAACCAGCACCTTCTGACATCACTGTGAACTCAACTCAAACTAACACACAAACTTCACTCTGACTGCTACTGTTTATAATCACTCAGTCCAGTCTATTTCTTGCAAGGGGGCATTATGACTCTCATCACAACAGTTCCCATCTGCAAAATCCACTCACAAGGCTTTGATCAGCCTTGGGTTACAGTAGAAGACACACATATACATATACATATATATAAATTTATTCCTACTTAGACATAGATGTTCTGTTAAAACAAACTTTACTGTAGAAGTTACCATGAGAGAAGCTTTGTTATTGGCTTTTTGGTGCAAAAATGCACACTTGTTTATATCGCTAGCTGGGAGATAAATCTACTTCCAGCTTCAAGACTACCAGATCATGTGATTTTGACCTTGTTTGGTCTTATCAATGGTGGACAATCAACTGTTAGTGACAGCAGTGATTCATCTCCCCATCAGCGATAGATAGATTGACAAAGCCAGGACAGGTGCTGGTGTTGTGATTAGTGAGTTAACTCATTAAAAAAATATATTAGAGACAGAAGCAGTAATCATACTGAGAATTGATATTTATTTCCACTTAGATGTGGATATTTTATTAGAACAAAATTTACTGCGGCAGTTACCATGAGAAAAGCTTTCACATTGGCTTTTTGGTGCAAAATGCACTTTTGAGTATATCACTTGTGAAGAGTTAACTTCCCACTACCTCCAGCACCGTGACCACTGATTTTGACTTTGTTTGGTCTTATCATTGATGGACACTCGATCACTAGAAGCAGCAGCGATTCATCTCCCTGCCAGTGATATATAGATTGATAATGCCAGGACAGTTGTTGGTGTTATGATTAGCCATGATTAGCCAGTTAGCTTATATATATATATACTGATATGTTCATTCATTTATCTTTGTGGTTTTACTCTGGGGCTACCCTGAGTTCTCTTTGAAGGGAGAAATTGATTAACAATGAAGTAAAGGCTCCTCTTCCAATGAATGACTAATAAATTGGATAACTTTCTTTTTCATTTGTACACACACATACACAAACACATGCATGCACACACATACACATACACATGTACATACACACACATACATGCTCGACATGCATACCCATGCTACTTCATGCTCATACACGTGTACATATGTAACACATTAGTTTACGCAAAGTAAAAATATATCACATGAGATTTAAGAAGATGGTATTATTAAACAAAAGAATGACTGAAGAATGAAAAACATAACTCAACCCAAGCAATGTAATTCTTGAATTTAGAAAATTTATCTGTGGAACTATCTCAGTTCTTTGTTTTTGCTTTGGGGTTTCTTGTTGTTGTTGTTGTTGTTGGTGGTGGTGGTGGTGGTGGTGGTGGTGGTGGTGACGGCGGCGGCAGCTGTGGCGGCAGCAATGGTGCTGCTGCAGGTGAGAAGGAGGGGAGGAGGAGGAGGAGGAGGTTGGGGTTTGTAACACATGAGTTTGAAGGGCAGTACATTGAAGGGCAAGAGTTTTGTAGGACAGATATAATTTGTTATCTATGCAAAACAACAACAACAAAAAAGTTATTGGCATACATACAAAGCCATCTGGTCTTCATTAAATCTCAATTCTTTCTTTCTTAAAGAATATTCCCATGGTTGATTTGACTATCTGGGTAATGTATTATTATATAATATATATACATACATGCACACATACAGGTACACAAGAACATGCATACACATACACACACAGGTACACAAAGAATATGCATGCACACATACACAGAGATGTAAGAACATTCTTGTGTGCATATGTATGCATATATATATATATATATATATCATTAGTATATTATAAGCCTGAAAGAGAAGCCCACTCTAAGTTATAGTATACTCTCCTTTTTACTCTTTACTCTTTTACTTGTTTCAATTATTTGACTGTGGCCATGTTGGAACACTGCCTTTAGTCGATCAAATCGACCCCCGGACTTATTCTTTGTAAGCCTAGTACTTATTCTATCATTCTCTTTTGCCGAACCACTAAGTTACAGGGGTGCAAACACACCAGCATCGGTTGTCAAGCGATGTTGGGGGGAACAAACACAGACACACAAACATACACACACACACACACACACACACACACACACACACACACACACACACACACACACACACACACACATATACATATATATGATGGGCTTCTTTCAGTTTCCATTTACCAAATCCACTCACCAAATTACTCAGTAGAGTAATTAGTTAAAGGTAGTTATGGCTGGTAAAGTGCTTAACTTTATAGCATCTCTTCAAATCCTAATGGCTGGCTATGGGTGTGAAGCCCTGGGTAACCCCACAGGCTGGCCATAACTATATTTATCTAATATGTGTGTGTGTGTGTATATGTGTGTGTGTATATATATATATATATATATATATATATATATATATTCTAACCATTAATGAAACATTAAACCTGTATTAATGACAGAACTGTGTTCTTGTTGGGTTTTTTTCTCCTATGAACCCCTTACAGTTAATTTCTAGCAACAGTCTCCCTAAATTCATCATAACCATCATTATTTGTTGAATTTCACATTCTCATCTTCAAGATGAAGATTATTATTGACACCAGTAGCTGCCTCATTTTCATATGAGGCAAATATTTAAGTTACTAATATAAATTTGATCATTAGGTTCATATGTAAATAGTTACAAGTTTATTTTGTTGGTGATGCATTTGTATATTGTCTTTGTTTATTTTAATATTGTGCTGTGTTATGAGTAAGGCTTCCAATATTGTTTATATTTGTAGGAAATTTTGTAAAGTGTAAAAATATTATCTACTAAATTCTTCCTAACTAGATTTGTTTTGTATTATGCAGTGCTCTTGTTTGTAGATGCATAATCAGTCTGTAAGACAGAGTTGTATTTGTGTGGCTAATACAACAGCAGGAGTCATGATGTTTATACCTTTTACATTTACAACCAAATTTAATGATCTCCTTGCATTTTTGTAGCTTGTTCTCAAGTTTAGATGCTGTTGGCTTGCTATTGATGATGTAGTTTTGGATTCTAATAACTGCATATTCCAAATGGGAAATTTTAAATTATTTCAGGATTGGATATAAATCTGTTACATCTACTAATATAATAATGAGTGTAGTGTTTTATATATTTGTATATATTTATATATATATATATATATATATATATATATATATATATATACTCTCTTTTACTTGTTTCAGTCATTTGACTGCGACTATGCTGGAGCACCGCCTTTAGTCGAGCAAATCGACCCTGGGACTTATTGTTTGTAAGCCCAGTACGTATTCTATTGGTCTCTTTTTGCTGAACCGCTAAGTGACGGGGACGTAAACACACCAGCATCGGTTGTCAAGCAATGCTAGGGGGACAAACACACACACACAGATATATACATATACATACATATATACGACAGGCTTCTTTCAGTTTCCGTCTACCAAATCCACTCACAAGGCATTGGTCGGCCCGGGGCTATAGCAGAAGACACTTGCCCAAGATGCCACACAGTGGGACTGAACCCGGAACCATGTGGTTGGTTAGCAAGAATTTGGTAGATAATATTTTTACACTTTACAAAATTTCCTACAAATATAAACAATATTGGAAGCCTTACTCATAACACAGCACAATATTAAAATAAACAAAGACAATATACAAATGCATCACCAACAAAATATATATATGTATTTGTCCAGAATCACACCAGACACGGAGGAGGAGAGAAAATAGTGATTCAGGGAAGGAGAAGTAGTGAGAGTAATAGCCCTGACTGAGAGGGAGTGAGAAAAAGTAATAACAACGAGAGGAAGGAAGTCGTGATAGATGAATAAGGAAGGAAGGGGTGAAAAAAAGTCAGCATTTCAACTCTGTGTGAGTATATGTGTGTGCATGTACAAGAGAAGTCTGTGAATGTTTGTATGTGTGAGTATTATGTACCTTATTTTGCACCTTATTATACTACAATAAAATACTACAATTAGCCATTATTATTGATGGCACATGGTCAGTTAGTATATTCATAGTGAAGAATTGTGAGATTCATTAGAGCATCAGATACAATACTTTGCAGTGCATATTCCTGCTCTGTGAGTTTTTAGTTCAAATTCCACTGAGACCAATTTTGCCTTTCATCCTTTCAAGGGCAATAAAGTGTCATCTCACAACAGCAGATTGATAGAGCTGTTAGGGAGTCTGATGAGATGCTTTGTAGCATTTATTCCAGCACTTTGCATTCTGACAGTAATGTCAGCAAAGACACTAGTGTCAGGTTGTTTCAGTCCTTGCTGTTCACTTGAATAACATTGGTGCCGTGGATATAGTAGAAACTTGCATGCCATAGGCAACTATGGGTTTTGCATAAAAATCCTAACCTGACCTGCACATTGAACAGTAACATTCTAGACACAAATCAGTGGCCACCACTGACATTTGGAGTCTTTTGAGATAAACACACACACACACATGCACACACACACACACACACACACACACACACACACACACACACACACATCAACATCACCATCATTTTAATAATGTTAACTTTACCATGAATTCATTGATGCAGATTTTCTTTGGTTGGATACCATCCTGCTACTAACTCTCACCTATTTTCAAGCAAAATGATATTTCCCTTTGGCCAGATGTATTTTCATGGAGGCTTAGAGACAAATAGCATCTCTTTTATGTCATATTGCATGATCGCAATTACTGCACAATGCTGAGACAAAGAAACACACACATACACAACAGGCTTCTTTCAGTTTCTATCGACCCAGTCCACCCATAAGGTTTTAGCTGGTACAGGACTATAGTTAAAAAGAATGATTGCTCAAGATACCAAGAGGTGAGACTGAAATCAAAACCATGTAGTTGGGAAATGAACTTAACTATACGACCATATCATATATTATGCGTGTGTGTTTGTATAAAAAGATTAGGAGCAGCTAAAGACTTATCTGTCTCCAAGTACTGATATGTAATAAGATTAGGTTCTCAAGAAATCCCAGTTTTCAAACAGGTTTTAATCCTCATTTCAATTTCTCAATCAACTAATCAGATTCAACAGAATCTTCATTAGCTTCTATAGTTTTCTGATTAACCATTTAATATGAATATTTTAAACTACATTAAGTACATCACATTGGTGATTGAGTAGTTGTAGTGTGTATGTTGGTGTGTTGTGATTGTACTGTGTATATTCGTGGTTGTTGTGTATATTTTATGTTGGTGTGTTAGTTGCTATGGTGTGTGTATGTTGGCTTCTGTATTGTACATTTTGGTGTTTGTAGTGTATATATTGGTTTGTTGTTAGTGGCTGTAGTGAGTGTTGGTGTGTTCGTAGTTGTAGTATGTATGTTGAGGTGTTCATGGTTGTAATATGTACACTAGTGACTCTGGTGTACATGTAATGTTGGTCTATTTGTAGCTATAGTGTGTGTATTTTTGAATGCCTGTTATGTATATTGATGTCTTTTGGGCCATAATGTGTATGTATGTGTAAAAGAATATTCCTGTGTACTATGTTTGTGTGTTCATGTGTGCAAATGTGTGTGCAGAATTAACTCTTTTGTCTTTTGTCATCTAACAAATTGGAGACTTATTTTGAAAGAAAGAAGGAATACATAAATTTTATCAAACATTGCTGTTGTTGAACTAATTAAGAAAAATACTTCATTCCATTTCATCACAAATTTATTTCTTTTGATTAATTCTAAAATATTTTAATCACATAATTTTACTGGCTCCAATTAACAAATATAATATTAACCATGAAATAATAATTAGTTTCATGAAGAATCTTTTTTAAAAAAGCTTTTATTCATGTATTTCTTTCATTGTTTTTAAATTTTACCAATTTATTTCTTGTGTACAAAATCATCATCTGACATTCCATTCTAATGCAATCCATCCATCACATGGCATGGCACGACACTCCCTAATTAACTGAACTTCTCTTCCTTAACAAATATTTCTACCACTAATTCCATTTCCAAAACCGCTGTCTTCTAATCAGGTTGTTCTTATTCTTTATGGTGCTGTTGTTAATTCCAGGTCATCCTTGCTCCTACAGACTAGAGTTTTCCATTTATCACCCATCCTCCTTTTCTTTTCAGCTAGTAAGGTGTAATTTAAGGGATATTTTGTGGTAAAGTTAAGTGGCCATGAAAGAAGCTGCCTCATTGGCTTGTGTAGGTGTTGGTGCCATTGCTCCCACCAATGTTGTTTTTGCTGAGACCCAGGTTAGCTCTGATCAAACTGGTCTACGATAAAAAAAAAAAAAAAGAACTACCAGCTATGGCCATCCCATCTTTCTTTTTTTTCGGTAACAGTGTATCTCAAATTCACATAATCTAATGTGACTTTTTAAAGTTGTTAGTGTGTGTGGTTTGACAGAAAAATTTAGCTGCTATCAAAAGATGCTGACAGCCATGACTAATCTCCTGATCCCACCCAATCTACATACAATTAATCTGCATCGACAGGTAGACCACCATAGATTAGCTAGCAACAGCATTTTGAGGCTTTCACTCAGCCATTGAATTAACAGAAGTTGAATGGCATTACAGAATGTGTTCTTCACTTTTTTTTTTCAAGTCAGTAGGGTGATTTGTGAAGGTGCATGGCTCAGTGGTTACTGTATCAGGCTTCAAATTGTGAGGTTGTGAGTTCGATTTCTGGACCAGGTTGTGTGTTGTGTTCTTGAGCAAGACACTTAATTTCACAGTGCTCCAATTCGTTTAACTGTAGAAAAGAGTTGTGATGTCACTGTATTGGTTGTTGCCTTTCCCTTGGACAACATCAGTGACATGGAAAGGAAAGATTGGTATGTATGAGAAGCTACTGGTCTTCTACAAACAACCTTACCCAGACTTGTGTCTGGGTGCAATCCCATGCACATTCATGACTGAAAGGGGTCTTTACCCTAGGGTGATTTAGTGGCAGTTTTTGTCCATGACAAGTACCCATGAAGTGGTACCATTATTGATTGTGTATAATATAAAGTAGAGTGTGGACGATGGGGTTTAAAGTGGTATGGGGTGTAGTGCTGGTGTATAATATATTGCTCTTGTTAATCCCCAGTGACTATTCAGCAGAATAGTCACCAAAATTATTTCAACTGTGACCATCCTGCTTTTTTATCAGCCATTTTGTCTACTTTGGACTACATTATCTGATGTGTCAATTATTTTAAAGACAGCAATGTATAATTTATGGGATATTTAGCTGTTATTTCTTCAGCAATGTAAAAAATCATCCCTTAGGTCGTCAGGTAGTTTTGTTGTTGTTGTTGTTGTTGCTCTTGTTATTATTGTTGTTGATCAAGCCAAGAAGATAGGAAGGTATGAAAATGTCATGACCATGTGCCCAGTATTAATACTCCACCATCATTACTACTATCAGCCCCACCTCCACCACCATCACCACTCTACCATCACAACCACTATACCTGCATTATGACTACCACCACCAACAACAACATACCATCATCCCCATTGTCATACCACCACTACATCCTAATACCTTATTGGCCATACTATTACTACCACCATGATTTTATTTTAATACGATTTGGATTTTAATTGATCATTTGTTGACAAATGTTTCTTTTAAAGCTTAAATTCCATCAAATTGATTATAATCTCATTTTAATTATTGTTAAATTCCAGTCCTTCAGTGTTCTTCACAGTAATGGAAAAGTTAGCATCCTACTGAATGTATCAGAAGGACCATGTTTTGGCTAGGTTTATTACTAAGAGGGCACATGAAAACTGTGAGTGAAATTTAGTGAATGAAAACTGTGTTGAAGCTTGTCAGAAAGACTTCCACCATCTGAAAATATTTTTGCTAGCATCTACTTGAGTGTAAGCATTTGGACCAGATCTTTCATTTGAGGATAACTCACTCACTTCTTCCTACCAGTTTCAAAAACCTTGAACAAAGGGGTCTCATTTAGCCCTCACAAAATATGTAATAAAAGATTTAACTAAAATGTGGATTTTTTTTTGTTTGTTTGTTTAATCTGAGGTCAATCCCAGCTGTGCAGACCTATGATGACTATTCTGTCCCCTTAAATGCTATGTACCTAGAATCACCTTATTTGATATGTCTTTCTCTATTAAAGATTTTAGGGTGCTATTTTGAGGGAGGTTTGACTGTTATTTCTTGTAGATCAATTACATAATATGGAGGCCTGTCTGTCAGATTGTGGGTTTTTCAGATTTACAGAAACTGGTTGTTAGAGGTTTTCTTTTCTTCTTCTGTCTGCTAACTTACACTTCAGTTGAACATGATGTTTTTGAAAGTCCAAAATACCCAAGGTCATTGCTCCACATAGTAATACAGTGGCACTTGAGATCACACCCTTGTCTCCTTCCTTAAAGTACAGGTAGAGTCATTTGGACTTGGGATTCTGTGCTGCAGTCTTTTGCTTGAAGGAACCTAGGAGATACCATTATCTCCCAGGTTCAAAATTAATTTGCATTCATACCTGGATGCAGGAAAAGCAAAATTGATATCAGCAGGTTGAACTTTGAATATGAAGGATCAGAACTCAACACTACAAAACATTTTGTCTGACACTTTAATGAGTCTGCATATCTACAACCTCAAGAGCACAACTACATCTTTTTGAGGATGTGTCTGTTGTTCTGTGAAAGAAAAGAACTGGCTCAGATCTGGATTTGTTGCTAATTATATAAAAACAACCTTACTAGAGAATGTATCTGCAGCTAATTCTAACAATAATGTCTGATTAAGGGTTAGACAAGTTGCATTAATCATTTTGTGACCATATTTCTGTAGAAATGCATTGTATTTGTTTCAATTTATTTTGAAAATAATGAAGAATTTAATAAAATAACTTCTGTCACTATTGAGCTGGAGTTTGAAACAAATTAACATGAAATTTTGATGGAAGGATTAGATCACTTTAAAGCAAGATGTTTGTATCATAGAATCATGGTTGGTCTCAGGCAGATTGGCATCAAAGAGGTTAAATATATTCTTTTAATCTTTTACTTGTTTCAGTCATTTGACTGCAGCCATGCTGGAGCACCGACTTAAAGGGTTTTAGTCGAAGAACTTGACCCCAACACTTATTCTTTGTAAGCCCAGTACTTATTCTATTGGTCACTTTTGCTGAACTGCTAAGTTACAGAGACATAAACACACCAGCATCAGTTCAGTTCTATATTGAAGAGATGAAGAATTATGTACATTATTTACATTATTAAAATTTGACAGATATTTGTCCTCATCTTGTTTGTTGTTAACACGACTTTTTGGCTGATATACCCTCCAGCCTTCATCAGGAGTCTTAGGGAAATTTCAAACCCAGGTTCTCATTCCTAAGGTATTTTTCAATGTTGGTGTCATCATCATCATCATCATCATCATCATCATCATCATCATCATCATCATTATTATTATTATTATTATTCAGGTCACTGCCTGGAATCAGACTCGGAATCTTGGGGTTAGTAGCCTGTGCTCTTAACCATGGGCATATGGTGTAGTGGTTAAGATCGTGGGCTACCAACCCCAAGATTCCGAGTTCGATTCCAGGCAGTAACCTGAATAATAATAATAATAATAATAATAATAATAATAATAATAATAATAATAACATAGAAAAATATCTTAGGAATGGGAACCTAGGTTCAAAATTTCCCCAAGACACCTGATGAAGGCTAGAGGGTATATCAGCCGAAATGTTTGGCAATGGCAGGGAATCAAGCAGACACACACACACACACACACACACATATATATAAATATATATATATATATATACATATACGACAGGCTTCTTTCAGTTTCCCTCTACCAAATCCACTTACAAGGTTATAGTAAATGAAATTTGCCCAAGGTACCATGCAGTGGGACTGAACCCAGGATCATGTGGTTGAGAAGCAAGCTTCTTATCATACAGCCATGCCTGCACCTATGATAAAAATCTAAAGGTACTGTTGCAGTTGTTGCTGTTTCATTCCTCAGTAGCCCTTCATCCAGATGGTCTGTAATATTCCAACCATTATTTTTTATACTTTCGGGGTCACCAAAATAAGTATCAGTTGAGCACAGGGATCAAATCAATAGAATTAACCCCACCTGCAAAATTGCTGGTCTTCTACCAAAATTTGAAACCGATATTCCAGCCATTATAATATCAAACTTGTTTTCAGACATTATTTATCTGAGATTACATTCTCAAATATTCCTTTCCTTTTAATATTGTACAGTGCCAAATCTTCAATGCACTGAAGGAGATTTGGCAGCTCTTTCTAGCCAGTTAGGTAACCATGTAGAATTACCCATGGCTAAGTGTATATGTTAGGGGAAGTAGGGAAGAAGGGAGCAACCAGTGAGATAGATTTGTTGCTATGACAAGGTGAGTTGGTAGACCAATTCATCACAGAATATAAATGGAATGGTTAAGATAGGGTTAGATGGTTACCATTATCAAAGAAAAATATTTCTTTGGAAATATTCTCAGATGAAAGAGATGCTGCTCTGAGGGACTGAGAAGATAAATGTTTCTTTGATGGTTTCACCTGGGAGATATTTCTGGTGAACCAAATATGAAGATATTGACCAAAATATACCAAATGCTATCAAAAAACATGATTAACTCTTGAAGACACCGTAAACTTTTGAAACACTTGTGTAAGATTAATGATTTATTTAACAAACACAGTTCTACATCATACAGTTATAACTGTCAATGCACACATATGTACTATCACTTAGCAATAGTTCATGGAATATGATTTTGATGGTTAATTATAAGCAGTGTAAAGGAATAGGGTGGTCAATAGATGCAACAGGGATGGGGTGGGGATCAGCAGGGAATAGAGGGGTTCAAAAGAAGAAATGGTCATCATTGTTATCACCTTAGTCATGGTCATTATGATTATTGCCATCGTTGACATTGATATCACCCTTGATGTAATCATCATCATGATTATCATGTTCTGGTTGTCATCATCATCATCACTGTTATCATAAACATTATCCTCATCATCATTGTCCATATAATCATCATCATTAACATTATCAGTGTTTCTACAATTATCAGCATTAACACAACCACTATGTGCTACCACCTCCTCCTCCTCCTCCTCATCATCATCATCATCATCATGTCTTGGCAGACGCCATTATTATCATTTTCACCATCATTACAATCATCATAATTATTGTTTTGGATGTCATCATCATCACTATTATTATAATGGTTATCCTCATCATCACTGTCCATATAATCATTGTCAACATTATCAGTGTTTCCACAATTATCTTCAATAGTAACATATTCACTATATACCACCTTCCTCCTCCTCCTCCTCCTCCTCATCATCATCATCATCATCGTCGTCGTCGTCGTCGTCGTCATCATCATCATCATCATCATCATCATCATCATCACCGTCATGATGTCTTGGCAGACATGATCATTATTATTTTTACCATCATCATCATCTTTTTTTATGCTCTGATATTATACATATAGGCTAATTCTGAAACAGTACATAACCATACCCTCTCCTTGGAATATTGTGGACTGCATTGGTGGATAAAATTTCTTTATTTGTGTATTAAGGCTACCATTGGTTTCATGTTAAAAAGATATCTTAATATCCTAACAATTTTTCAAGCTGATCACATGGAGGAATGGTGTTCATCTCCATTTTGGATGAAAACACACAACATCCAAAATGGAGACAAACATCATTCCTCCATGCGATCGGCTTGAAAAATTGTTGTGAAATCAAAATCAAATTCAATAACAGCACTGCATGACTGGCATCCGTGCTAGTGGAGCACTAAGAGCACCATCCGAGCGTGATCGTTGCCAGGACTGCAGACTGGCCCCCGTGTCGGTGACACGTAAAAAGCACCATTCGAGCATGAGCGTTACCAGCATCTCCTTACTGGCACTTGTGCTGGTGGTACATGAAAAACAACATTCAAGCAAAGGTGTTGCCAGTGCCGCTGGACTGGCTCCTGCTCAGGTGATACGTAAAAACACCATTTGAGCACGGCCGTTGCCAGTACTGCCTGACTGGCCCTCGTGCCAGTGGCACGTAAAATCACCCACTACACTCTCAGAGTGGTTGGCGTTAGGAAGGGCATCCAGCTGCAGAAACTCTGCCAGATCAGATTGGAGCCTGGTGCAGCCATCTGGCTCGCCGGTCCCCAGTCAAACCATCCAATCCATGCCAGCATGGCAAGTGGATATTAAATGATGATGACGATGATGATGATATTAAGATATTTTTCTTAACGTGAAACCAATGGTAGCCTTAATACACAAATAGAGAAATATATATATGAAGAGGAAATGTGTGAAATTCTTTTTACATTGTAATTAATCAAATTATTTTAAGATGTATTATTAACAATCAAAATTGTTTCAAATACACTATTATATGTTTAAAATATATTATTATGTATTCGAGAGTACATTATTATATAGTTTTAAAGGCAGATATAGTGTATTAACTGTAAGTAGCCTTGTAATAGACATGCAAGATAACAAGGGAGATTATGCTATGTAACAAGGGTATATTCATTAACCTAAATTTATTACAAACACACTAGGGAACAAGGAGGTAATGTTATGAACTTCAAATATTCAAAGAGAAGTGAACAAATA
The DNA here is from genome assembly GCF_006345805.1 of Octopus sinensis. NCBI lineage: Eukaryota > Metazoa > Mollusca > Cephalopoda > Octopoda > Octopodidae > Octopus > Octopus sinensis. The sequence continues at coordinate 81,305,775 of NC_043000.1, forward strand.
TATTTTCAGAAATGTTGGTACTAAAATTTAAAAATACTTGTTATAATTAATTATCAGTTTAAACTTGGTTTCTGGTCTCTATTTTTCAATACAAAATTGTTTCTTCAGTACTTCCTTGTTGTTAATTCTTGTTCTGTTTTCCATACATTGGTATAATGAGAAAATTTGGAATTTAGCTATTGAGTTCTTATACATTGATCTAAATGTTTACTGGGAGAAATTTTTCTAGCATAGATTACATATTTCCTGTTGGTGAACCATCATTCATTTTCTGTGACATGCTTTTTTGGCTTCTGTAAGCATGTAAAATCATCTTTATTATAAAATTCTCTCTCTCTCTCTTTTTTTTTTTTTGAAACAACTCTGCATCTTCAGATATTTCAATTCAAATTCTAAAATTCATCTTCAGAATTTTATGACTGTCAGATTTGTTATAATACTGGTAGGTAATTGAACATTTTATTGTTTCTTTAGTGATTCTGGTTGTTTTTTAACTGTTTATTATCTTTTAGTTCTCTAACATACTTTACATTTTTGGATGGTATTTTAAAAGTGGTATAATTTAATTATATTAATGGTATCCATATTCAAAAGATGTATGGATTGAATGAAATGTAAAGCAAAACTGTTTCCCCTCTTAACAGTTCTGAAATAACTGATGTCAATACTGTCATTTCATTATGGTAACATCTTTCAATCAAAATATCTTTCAGTTTCTCTCTTTACTCTTTTTAATCTTATACTTTTTCAGTCATTTGACTGTGGCCATGCTGGAGCACCACCTTTAGTTGAGCAAATTGACCCCAGGACTTATTCTTTGTAAGCCTAATACTTATTCTATTGGTCTTTTCTGCCGAACCGCTAAGTTACGGGGATGTAAACACACCAGCATTGGTTGTCAAGCGATGTTGGGGTGACAAACACAAACACACAAGCATACACACACACACACACACACACACTCACACACACATATATACATATA